>NC_063346.1:52357678-52469327 GCF_021869965.1 Rhincodon typus
GAAAGAACGAAAGAACGAAAGAACGAAAGAACGAAAGAACGAAAGAACGAAAGAAAGAAAGAAAGAAAGAACGAAAGAACGAAAGAAAGAAAGAAAGAAATCCTAAACAACACAGCTGCTACTGATCACCACGAAATCATTGCCGATTGTCGGAAAAACCCATCTGGTTCACTTATGTTCTTCAGGGAAGGAAATCTGCCACTCTCAACTGGTCTGGCCTACATGTGACTCCAGACCCACAGCAATGTGGTTGACTCTCAATTGCCCTCTGAAATGGCCTAGGAAACCACTCAGTTGTACCAATCGTTACAAAGTCGAAAAGAAATGAAACTGGATGGATCACCTGGTGTCAACCTAGGCACGGAAAAGGCAATGGCAGAAACAACCCTGCAAAGTCCTCCTCTCTAACATCTGGAGGTTAGTGCCAAAATTGGGAAAACTGTCTCACAGACTAGTTAAGCAACAGCCTGATATAGTCATACTCACAGAATCATACCTTACAGACAATGTCCCAGACACCACCATCATCATCCGTGGATATGTCCTGTCCCACCGGCAGGGCAGACCCAGCAGAGGTGGCAGCACAGTGGTACACAGTCAGGAGGGTGTTGCTCTAGGAGACCTCAACATTTACTCCGGACCCTGTGAAGTCTCATGGCTTCAGGTTAAACATGGGCAAGGAGACCTCCTGCTGATTACCATATACCGTCCTCCCTCAGCTGATAAATCAGTACTCCTCAATGTTGAGCAACACTTGGAGGAAGCACTGAGGATGGCAAGGGCACAAAATGTACAATGGGTGGGGGATTTCAATGTCCACCACCAAGAGTGGCTCAACAGCAGTACTACTGATCGAGCTGGTCGGGTCCTAAACTACATAGCTGCTAGATGGGGTTTGCGGCAGGTGGTGAGGGAACCAACAAGAAGGAAAAACATACTTGACCTCATCCTTACTAACCGGGCAGCTGTAGTTGCATCTGTGCATGACAGTATCGGTAAGAGTGACCATTGCACAGTCCTTGTGGAGACAAAGTCCCGCCTTCACATTGAGAATAACTTCCGTCGTGTTGTGTGGCACTATCACTGTGCTAAACGGCACAGACTTTGCACAGATCTAGCAACTCAAGACTGGGCATCCATGAGGCGCTGTGGGCCATCAACAGCAGCAGAATTGTACTCCAGCACAATTTGTAACAACTGGCCTGGCATATCCCCCACTAACCATTAACATCAAGCCAGGGGATCAACCCTGGTTCAATGGAGAGTGGAGGAGAGCATGCCAGAAGCAGCACCAGGCATAGCTGAAAATGAGGTATCAACCTGGTGAAGCTACCAAACAGGATTACTTGCACACCAAACAGCGAAAGCAGCAAGTGACAGACAGAGCTAAGTGATCCCACGACCAACGGATCAGATCGAAGCTCTGCAGTCTTGCCACATCTAGTCATGAATGGTGGTTGACAATTAAACAACTCATTGGAGGAGGAGGTTCCACAAATATCTCTATCCTCAATGACGGAAGAGCCTATCACATCAGTGCAAAAGATAAGGCTGAAGCATTTGCAGTAATCTTCAGCCAGAAGTGCCGAGTGGATGTTCCATCTTGGCCTCCTTCAGTGTTCCCCAGCATTACAGGTACCAGTCTTCAGCCAATTTGGTTCATTCCACATGATATCAAGAAATGGTTGGAGATACCGGATACTGGCCCTGACAACATTCCAGCAGTAGTACTGAAGACTTGTGCTCCAGAACTTGATGCTCCCCTAGCCAAACTGTTCCAGTACAGTTACAACACTGATATCTACCCAACAATGTGGAAAATTGCCCAAGTATGTCCTGTACACAAAAAGCAGGACAAATCCAACGCAGCCAATTCCTGCCCTATCAGTCTACTCTCAATCATCTGAAAAGTGATGGAAGGTGTCATCAACAGTGCTATCAAGCAGCACCTGCTCAGGGACACCCAGTTTGGGGTTTGCCAGGGCCACTCAGATCCTGGCCTGATTATAGCCTTCGTTCAAATGTAGACAAAAGAGCTGAACTCCAGAGATGAGGTGAAAGTGACAGCCCTTGATATCAAGGTTACATTCGACTGAGTGTAGCATCAAGGAGCCCTATCTTGACTAATGAAATGTTAAGTATTAACATCGTATTCCTATAAACCTTGTTAGTTTGCTCTCTTAGGTTAATGATTGTCCTTTTTGTCAGTCTTTTTGCTTATTCCTTGACAAGATTTTTCAGATTTAGGGTGTTAAATAAAAAAAAATCCAGAAAAAACATCCTCAAAATACTCAACACATGCCCATATTGCTAGGAGGTCAGCAGAATGTTAGCTACCAGATTATTAAAAATCATGGATGCTTCTGCCCTCTTGAAATAAAATTAATATTTGCTTCCAACATGATATGAACATGTATTCTTCCAGTAAGTTAAGTGAGGTTACCTGTGATGCGGAGGCAACAGTGTTGGACTGGGGTGGACAAGGTCAAAAGTCACAAGACTTCAGGTCCAATAGGTTTATTTGAAATCATAAGCTTCCAAAGCACTGCCCCTTCGTCAGGTGAAGTGAAGTGAGCACCCAGACACAGACTTTATAATCAGAGAGATCAAATGATCATTCGTTTACTTTCATCTTCTTCGTAAGGTAGCCACTGCAATCAGCTTCCTACCTATGGCGGAATTCATGGCAGCTACTAGCATTTGGAACCGAACAGTTCTTAGCTTGAAGGAGGATCAGTGCTGGCATACCTTGCAAATGATAATTGCACACACCCCTCCATATATTGAAACATGCAGTGTCCCAACGAGGGCCATGTATCGTGCAATCATAGCTCTTTGGAATAGTCACCTACTTGGTAGAGGTGTTGCATCAGCTCAGAAACCAATATGACAGTATATTGGAATTGTTGTACGCATTCTAACCTCTCCATCCCCAGTCCCACATCAAATATGGAAGTTATCATTGCGTGCAGTTGACTATTGTTATACTCAGTGTGTAGGATCACAAAACATATGAGCACAACTCATATGAGATCATAATCCACCTAACCCGCACATTTTTAGACTTTGGACTTTGGGAGGAAACCAGAGCACCTGGAGGAAACCCATGCAGACAGGGGGAGAATGTGCAAACTCCACATAGACAGTCACCTAAGGCTGGAATCAACCCGGATCCATAGTGCTGCAGGGCAGTAGTGCTAACCACTGAGCCAATGTGCTGCCCCAAGATAACCAGCTAACTCAGAGTCACCATGTACATTTACCATACTCTTCCTGAATAGCCTATTTCCATGGATTTCCCCCTCTAACTGACCACTTTGCCCTCTGAGCCATGGTAACACTCCACCACCTGTACTGATCACTACTGACAAGCATGATAAGCAGGTTGTAACTCTATGCACGCTAAACGGCAAGTTAAAATGGCAGTACTGTGAGCCTTTAAGCTCTGTCTGATGTGCAAAAGTGTTAAATAGAATGGCATTGCAAGGAAAGACAGCAACACTATGAGCTTGCAGGGAGGCACTAAATGAGTGACTGCTGTGAGAGCCTGAGATGCAGTCTGGTCTAAACTGTGAGCTGGGTATGTGCCCCTGTGAACAAAGTGTTCTTGTGGCAGCCTTTGAACGCTCGTTGCTGGTATGCCCTGAAGTGAAGCTTTAAAATGCAGAAACACCCTGCAAGAGGATCAGAGAGGTAATCATGAGAGGCTGGCAGTTATCAGAAGCCAGCCTCTGTGGATGAGTGATACATGCAGCTGGTGGCATTGGAACGTGTGCTGAGATGTTCTCAGGTGGCAGCCTGGAGAAACAAACAACAAGGTGAAGTTGCCAGGTACCCACTCTGACTTTCATATCATGAAGTTTCAAAGTGTACTTTCCTTGCAGTGGGTGATAGGATATAAAACTGCTTATTAACAAGGTGAAATTCGGTACTCATGAGGCTGTTAATAAGCAATATCCCCACCAATAAGCATCTTGTCACTGTCTAGTGAGAATTTTGTGATAATACGCAGAACTTTGTTGGAATCTAGCAAGTTGCTGCTAACATCAAGATAGAGCTCAATGGAATTCTCACATCATTGTATCAGATTTCATGCCATAGCCTACATCACTTAGACCCCTGTAAGATTTCTACACTCAATCTTTTTCTGGCTCTAGAAGAATTTTTAAATTTGGTTTCTTTTATTTTCACAACTGCACTGTAAATGTTCCTGTTTGCCAATGCAGTTAGCAACAGCAGACAAAACACAAGAATTAGGAACAGGATTGGCCATTTAGTCCATCAGGCCTGCTCCACCACTTAGTAAGATCATGACTGATACAATTGTCACCTTCACTTCTCTTTCCTGTCTGACCCCCATACCCTCCAACACTTTGTCAATACAGAATCTGTGTATTTCAGCCTAACAAAGATCCTGCGCAGCTGCAGTGACACTTATTTTTAGATATTTTCTAATCAATCTGTTCAATGTTATTATTACGCACCTCTGAAGAAGGTGGGACTTGAAACCTGGCCACCTAGTTTAGAGGTAGGGACACCATCACTGTACCAAAAAAGCCCCTTTTTTAGATCTCTTTAATTGATTTCCCTTCCAACAGATGACAGTATTCCATTTCCTAATCACTTGCTGCACCCATATATCATTTTTTTTTAAACTTAATGTACCAGGACATCCAGATCCCATTATATTGCAGAGTTCTGCTGCCTCTTCTTGATTCAAATAATTTACTGCTTTTCTAATCTTAATCCCAAAGTGCAAAAGTTCACATTTTCCCACATCATACTCCATCTGCTTTATTTTTGCCTATTCACTTAATCAATCTAATTCCTTTTGTGGAATGTTTGTGTCCTTTTGAAAATTTACTATACTGTCTATTTTTGCGTCATCAGATTTGGTCACCAGAGAAGCCAAAGTCATTGACATAAATTTTAAATACTATAGTTGAAGCCCTGGCACTATCCCTGTGATACTCAACTAGTAACAGCTTGCCAACCTGAAAATTATCCATTAATCCTGATTCTATGCTTCCTGCTAGTGAATCAATCCTCTATTCATGCTAAAGTGTCACCCCCTGCACCATGAACTTTTATTTTATGCAGTAACCTTTTATGTGGAACCTTATGCAATACCTTTTGGATATCCAAGTTCACCACACCTACAGGTTCTCTGAAGAATTTTGGCAGGTCACAGCCAATGATTCAACTTTCTTAACAGCCACATATTTTAAAACTCTGTGATGAAAACCAACAAGTCCAAAGCATTTAATAGCATTTAGTACAAACAGATTGCCCAGTACACTTTCCTTAATGATTCTGATTTTTTTTAAAAAGCGTCTTCTTCCCTTTTAACTCATGGTTTTCAAGTATTCTTGGTTGCAAATACTTCACCCTTCTTTTTGCACTGATGCTGGCTCCACCAGCTTTGAAGATAGGGATACTTATGGAGCCTTCTCCTCCTGTTGGTTGTTTAATTGCCCATGGACATTCACAGAGGAACCAGGACTTCAGAGCTTAGATGTGATCAGTTGGTTGGAGGATCACCAGCTCTGCTTATTGCATGCTGCTTCTGCTATTTAATTTGTGAGTGCTCCTGTGTGTTAATGTCTAGACAACCAGTTTTAGGTTTGTTAATATCTTCTGCCATACCCTACTGAGGTAACATACTGGAAACCAAGTCCCATTATTCTCAGAGTTATCAAAGTATAAAATTCCCAATTTATCGGTCTTGTAGACCAAAGTTAACAGAAAGGATAGATCAACTTTCTGCACTTATGAAGAATTAAATAGATTCTAGCTGCAGGTAAACAACTATGAACTGTCAACGTATAACTCTACTAGTTAATTCTCTAAACTCCTAATGAAGTTTTCCCTGCATGTACATGTAGTCAAAAAAACATTGTTGTTATGGTTGAAGGGGAAAAAACTGGGAAGGCAGTTCAACAGCCCTAGTCTACAATATTCACTGAAATGATTTTTCTGTTTGCAATGGCTTGGTGCTTTTTCAGGTGCAGCTGACACTGAGTAAACAAATGTTTCACAAATTATATAATCTATGACTCATTGGTTAAAAGCAACAACTTACAGTAACCGGTGAGAGAAAATGAACTGGCTTGCATCAGTTATCTTCTTCTACTTCCAGTCCAAAGGCTTCTGTCAATATCATTCACATGCACAGGCTATTCAGCTACCCAGGAGCTAATCATATGGTTGTTGGCGGTTAGATGGTCTTTGTTAGCCACAGCTGATCACAAGTCCACAAACCAATCAGTTACTTGATATTGGCCGAATCTCACGTGGTGCACATCCCTTCTATAACCAACCTCCCCCACTGACTGAACAAAGCAGCAGTCACCACTCACAATGAGTTTCAATAGATTGCTTTTAAAACCTGAACAAGTCAATAAAATTTCTACTCAAAGAAAAATACATGTGTCTTGGTTTCAATGTTACCAACCGGTTTGGAATATATTAACACTGTTGTAGCTTCACCATGCCGACATCTCATTTTTAGGTATTGATGCTAATCTTGGGATGCTCTCCTGCATTCCTTATTGAACTAGGGTTGATCTCCCAGCCTGGTGGCAATAATAGAGTCATAGGGTTAGATTGTGGTTGAATACAATTTTGCTGCTGCTGATGGTTTATGACACCTCATGGCCCTGTTTTAAGGCGCTTGATCTTTTGAAATCTATCCAATTCAGAATGGTGGCAATACCACACAACACAATGAAAGGTATACTCAATGTGATGATGAGGGCTTGTCTCCACAAGGTCTATAAAGTCATGACTCCCACTAATACTATAATGGATGGTTTCATCTCCGAAGGTGGACTGGTGAGGACAACTACAAGTAAGTTTTTCTACGTTGTTGTTTCTCTCACCCAAAGATCCACCATAGCAACTACATCTTACGTCCTAAATTGTAATCAACAGGAGGTTTCCTTCCTCATGTTTGACCTGATGTCATGTGACCTTGTAGGCTCCTTGTGAATGTTGAGAACTCCCAGGGCAACTTCCTCTCAACTATGTACTGGTGTGCTGCTATCGCTACTGGATTTTTCCTGCCAATGGAACAGTTGGTGATGATGACATATTGGACTTCGTAAGTGATGATTCTGTGAGTATGATCAGGCAGTAGCTTTATTTGTTTAGACTTTTGGTATGAGCCCCCAGATTTAGTAAGGAGAATTTTACAGAGTCGTATTTGCCATTGTTGTTTCTGTTTCCTAGGTTGACAACAGGGTGGTCTGTCCAATTTCATTTACTCTTCAGACTTTGTGTGGCTTGATAGAACTGGGTACTTGGCAGGTCACTTCAGAGGACATCTAAGAATTGCTTGGATTTGATGCCACATATAGGCCAGACCTGGAAAAGATGGCAGATTTTATTCCCTAAAGTACGTTAGTGAATCAAATAGATTTTTAATGAAAATCAATAATGGTTTCATGATCACTATTAGATCAGCATGCTCATTCTGGATTTACTAGCTGAATGCAAATTTCACCAGTAGCCATGGTTGGTTTTGAATTGAAATGCCCATGACATTAGCATGGGTCTTTGGATTACCAGTCCAGTGACATTACCACGACACTTCTTTCTTCCCAAGTGGACAATCGTAAAAGCTGAGGATCTTTCAATTTTACATCTCAATCTCTGTACATGCCTCACTAGTATTCACAGCATCCTGTTCCAGACCACAGACCAAATGTGAAGACTTAAACTGAATTAATCTGACTGCCTTCTGAAAAAAAGTATCCGTGTATCTTTTTCCTTCCTTGGTACATTGAAGTGTCTGAAGCTTGACCCCCCATTAACTTGAACCAGAATTAAAGCCACAGACACTTACTGTAGTCCTGGCTGCCATGGATTACACTGGAGTCCATCAACTCCCAAGCCACAGCTACATTAGATTCCCTGCCAAATGTATTATGTTAAACACCCTAATTTAGGCGAGAAAATGTTCACCAATAAGTTGTTTGTCATATCATTCTTTTATTTTCTTTAGAATGCTCTGAACCCACAGACACACACCCCAAACCACTACTACTTTTCATAATCTCACCATTGCCTCTGCGTTACCCTCTCCATTTCTAGAAAGCAAATGGTGTCTTCTGTAGTTATTGGGGAGTAAAAAATGTACAAGTTGCATGATTTCCCTCACCCCACTGCGTACATTGTCAGCAAACACTCGCTAACAAGTATGATTGTCCACCTAGGAAATTCCATGTCACTGGTCATGGGATCTCTGGGTCTTTTTGTGGCTGATGAGCCCGATCCTAAACTTGCATCTCTGACCACATGTTTGGTAGGTGTTTCGGGGGGCGGGGGGTGGAATTGATCCATGGCCGCAAGATCACTGACACTCCTTTTTCCGGTTCTTCTTCTGTAATCCCTCTTCCTGATGAATGTTCTCAAAGAATGGTGTCCCTTCACACAGGAGGTGCCTCCAAGTCAGCTTCTTCTGAACAAGAATCTCCTACATGTTAACATCTTTGAGGAAGGCCTTCAGGGAGTCTTTGAAATTATTCCTTTGTCCTCCTCTCATTCAACTGCCTTCCTTGAGCTGGGAGAAGATTTGCTTTGGTAGTTGGAACTTGGGCAAACTAAGAACGTGGCCAGCCCGGCTGATTTCGGATGATCATGGCCTCGATGCTAATGCTATTGGCTTTTTCAAGGACACTGATGTTAGTATGCCTATCCTCCCAGCTAATTTGGAAAATCCTCCTTAAGCAACATTACTTCTCAAGGGCCTTGAGGTCTTGTACATATGTAGTTCAAGTTTCAGAACTGTATAAAAGAGTCGGAA
Source organism: Rhincodon typus (assembly GCF_021869965.1). NCBI lineage: Eukaryota > Metazoa > Chordata > Chondrichthyes > Orectolobiformes > Rhincodontidae > Rhincodon > Rhincodon typus. The sequence continues at coordinate 52,366,485 of NC_063346.1, forward strand.
GGATGATTGCCTTATAAGCAAGGATCTTGGTATCAGCACTAATGTCATGGTCAAAGAATGTCATCCTAAGATGCCTGAAAGTGGCATTTGCAGATTGGTTGCAGTGTTGAGTCTTCATGCTAAATGAGAGGGAGCTTCCCAGGTTGGGAAAATGTTCCAGGTTTGGGAGGATTTCTCTAATGATCTTCATGGAGGGATGGACTTGGACTTGCCCTGGGACGAGTTGGCAAAGATCTTGAGTTTTTTTGAGGTTGAGACCGAGACCAATTCGCCAGTATGCTTTCATGAAGACATTTAGTGAGGCTTGAAGATTTTCTTCTGAGAGCGCAAGAACATTGTCATCCACATATTGAAGTTCCATGAGCAAGATCGCCATTGTCTTCTTGGATTTCAACTGGCTCAGTTTTCCGTCCATCCTCTAGAAAATGTCCACACCACTGGGAAGCTTGTTCTTGTCAAGGAGAATGGTGGGGATGTAGATGGATAAAAACGTGGGGGCAATAACACATCCCTGCTTGACCCCTGTTTTGACCTCAAAAGATTCTGTCATATTATCATAGATGAGGACCCTTGTCAACATCTTGTCATAGAGAGGAAAGGAAATGTTGATGAATTTCTCTGGATAGCCGTCCTTTAACAGTGTCTCCCATAGTGTTTCTTGACTGAATGACTCAAAAACCTTGGTCAGATAATGAAGGCTACGTAGAGCAGTTGGTGTTATTCCTGGCATTTCTTGGAGTTGCTGAGCAGTGAAAAATACTATTCACAGTTCCTCAGTTTGGTCGTAAGCCACAATGGATTTTAGAAAGGATTTCCTCAGATAGTGCATTTATTTCTATGTGAGCAAAGTTTTTAACAGCAAATTCAATCTACATACATCTCAGTTCATGTATAGTCTCGTTCCCTTATTTCATTTACATATTAATAAATGGTGGATGAAGAAAATCAGGAAAATATGGAATTGACAATTTTACCTCTCTTGGGAACATCATCAGGGCAAAGTAGCCAAGATTTTATATATCCAAGGCCATGCACTAATTTTTTTTTTAAATCCAGAAATAGCACTGTAATGCAGTGATATGTGTTCATCTGCAGATCCCCAACTAGTTTGGTGATTCTGGGCTTCTCCTACTCTGTCATAGTAGCTTTGCCAGAAACTTTAATGTTCCTGAGGCAGAGATAGTAATGGAGTAGAAGAATAACTAAATAAGAACTGGGTGAATGAGTACAGGAACGTAATCTCTCCTTACCATGCAAGGGGAAATTGAGCCCAAATGAAGGATCAAGTTACTTGACTGTTCTCCAGGCAGACAATGGTAGGGACCTAAGAAAACAGAAACACAAATGAAGAAAGCAGGCAGAATTTCTAAGTGTGAAGTGTTTAGAACTGGGATAAATTCATTTAATCAAGAATATGCCAATTCAGGTAAACATCCATTTCCCTGACAGCCACCTGGCTGGTAGGTGGAGAAGATAAAATGGCTGACTATCAATGTCTATGAAATTCTCTCCCTCATTTAACAACTTCAAATACATTAAAATCATCTGCCTACAACCGCTATTAATGCCTATTGACATTAAAAATCAAGCAGAATAAATGAAGGATCCTGCGGCAGTCCGTGTTTTCTGATAAGCTAAAACAGCCTACGAAGTTCCAATTATTTTGGCTACATATTATGGTTTCATCATACTTCTTTTGTTGTCACATGGGATGTGAATATCGCGAGAAAGAAGAATATTTGTTGGCCATTCATCACTGCTCTTGAACTGAGTGGTCTGTTCGGCCATTCAGAGAGTAGTTAAGGATCAATCACATTGCTATAGGGCTGAAGTCACATAGCTATAGGGCTGAAGTCACATACAGGCTTGGCTGGATAAGGACGGAAGATTACATTCCCTAAAGGAAATCAGTGAACCAAATGAATTTTCGATACAATTTTGATAGTTTCCAGTACATTAGTCTGAACCTCTTGATTACTAGTCTAGTGATATTACCACTACACCAGTCTCTTCGTAATGATGTTGTGCCAAGCTGCACATCTCAACTTAGTCGTCTGAAGCACTCCCAATGTTCTTTATTGCAGATGCTGAGGTTTCTCGCGCACACACAAGCCTCTCTCTGAGACTGATGTGACTCGAAATTATACTCAATGGTGGACGAAATTATACTCAATAGCAGACTAAACTGAAAGTGCAGAAATGGCGACGCTTCTCTTGTTTCCCTATTTTTAAATCTTGCTGTGCGTCACCGATGTGCCTGTATGTTTAGACCTTAAACTTGCCAGCCATACACAACACAGGCACACCACCATATCTGCGCCATGACCCCACAGCCCAGGATCTATTCGCATAGAAACATTCATATAGCGGTATGTGGGGGCCATAATAGCTTTCCTAGACCGCTCTTTTACCTGAAAACGACTTTGCATCGTTATCCGCTCGCGCTTCCCAACCGCGTAGTCGCATCCGCTTGGCCGCGTGCCCTTGCTCCGGCCGCGCAAACTCATTCTTTTGGCCGCGTGTCCCTGTTGCTGCCGTTATTGCCAGGTCATCTCCGCTAGCTGCATGAAGAGCCCGGCGCCATCTTGTGAGGAGTAAGAGGTGTCGTGATGGTAAATAAAGAAATAAAATGAATTGCAGGCAAGGATGGAACTAAAGACGAAGGTAAGAGTGGAGTCTGGGGAAACGATGTTTGATGAGGCAAGCCAGGTATAACTGATGGTTACTGGTAAAGAATGATGGATAAGGGCCAGAGAAAAAAAGCCAACTCTATATTTCAATTGTTTGAAAATGTACTGAATCACGATAAAGTTGGTTAGTGTTTCCAATTCAGCTTGTTATTTGAAAATGATATGGTGTAAATAATGAATTTTGCGACTTCAAATGAAAAGCTGATGATTTAACCACCGTCTTCCATATATTAATTTCTTATATGAGAAAATGTTAACCAATTCTCTTTCATAATTCTGAAGTATAATTTTCGTAATGGATATATAGAGGACAAAGATAATCATGTATTTAGATAAACACTTGAAAAGCCTTTGCATATGAGCTCGTAGACCAAGTTACAGAAAATAGAATGACAGTAGATAGTTGATGACTGGAATGGACACAGTAGTCCAAGGAGGCCCTAAATGTGCTTGAATCTCTGTGACTGTTTGTGACAGGGAGAATCTGACTTTCTCATTTTGCTTAGATGGTCCATTGGCCCCAAGAAATATAGACCAAAGTGCCCACTTGTGCTTTTGAGTTTTTGGTTTGTTAGAAAGAATCTTACAGTGCAGAGGGTTGTCATTTGGTCTGTGCCACTTCTTAAAAGAGCCATCCAATTTCAGACCAATCCCAGCTTCCTCCTTGTAAGTCTATGAATTAAAAAAAATTGTTCATGGATTGTGGACATCAATGGCTGGACAAGCTATTGCCCATCATAGTTGATCTTGGGAAGGTGGTGTGAACTGCATTCTTGGACTGCTGAAGTCCATTTGCTGTAGGTATACAAGCAATTCCATCCGGGAGGTAATTCCAGAATTTGGACTCAGCAACATTAAAGGAACAGCAATGTATTTCTGAGTCAGGATGGTGAGTAGCTTGGAGGGGAACTTGCAGATGGTGCAATTTCCATGTATCTGCATCCCTGATCCTGCTGTCTAAGGAACGTTCGTGAACATCTTTGGTGCATCTTAAAGTCATAGAGTATGCCAGTACAGAACAAGCCTTTTGGCCCATCACATACATGCCAGTCAAAAACAATTACCTAGCTATTTCCAAAAATCATTGGATTCTGGAGAAGTGCCAGAGGATTTGAAAATTGCTAATGTGACACCTTATTCAAATAGGGAGAGAGGCAAGAAGTGGGTAACTTTAGGCTGATTAGCCTAACTATTTTTGAAAAGGCATTGGAAACAATTATTAAAGAAATAAAAGCAGAACATCTGGAAAATCATTATCTAAAAAAGCAGAGTTAACATGGCTTTGTGGAGGGGAAATCATGTCTGACTAATTTATTAGACTTTTTCGAAGAAGTGTCAACCAGCGTGGATAGAAGGGAACCATAGACGTGTTGTATTTGGACCTCCAGGAGGTATTTGACAAGGTACCTCACAAAAGATTAAGTCATAAGACAAGAGCCCACGATATTAGAGGTAGTATATTGGCACGGATAGAGAATTGGCTCATGGGCAGGAAACAGCGAGTGGTGATAAGGAGTTCTTTTCAGGGTGGTGATTCTTGACCAGTAGGGTTCCACAAGGGACTGTGACTGTTTACAATATATAGAGTAATTAAGTCAAACAGCACAGAAACAGACCCTTCAGTCCAACTCATCTGCACCGTCCAGACATGCCAAACTGACTCAGTCCCATTTTCCAGCATTTGGCCTGTATTCCTCTGAACGCTTCCTATTCATAAACCCATCCAGATGCCTTTCAAATATTGTAATTCTACCCGCCTCCACCTGCCAGCTTGTTCCATACACACACCACATCTGAGTGAAATAGTTACCCCTCAGGTCCTTTTCAAATCTTTCCCCTCTCATCTTAAACCTTTTCCCTTTAGGTTTGGACTCTCTCACCTTAAGAAAAAGACCTTTGCATTCACCCCATCCATGCCCCTCATGGTTTTATAAATCTTGATAAGGTCACCCCAGCCTATTCAGCCTCTGCCTATAACTCAAACCTTTCAACCTATAAATCTTTCCTGTACCCTGTCAAGTTTAACAACATCCTATTCATGACTTGGAGGAGGGAGTTGAATAAACTGTAGCTACAGTTGCAGATGGCACAAAAATAGTTGAAAGGGCAGGTTGTGAGAGGGATACAAACAGTTTACAGAGAGATGTAAGTAAGTGGGCAAAATTTGGCAAATGGGGTGTAATGTGGGAAAACGTGAAGTTGTTCACTTTGGAAGGGAGAGCAAGAGAACAGAATATTATTTAAATGGAGAGAAACTCCAGAATGTTGCAACACAAAGGGACTTCGGGATACTTGTGCATGAAACATAGAAAGCTAGCACGCAGGTGCAGCAGGTAATCAGGAAAGGCTAATGGAAATGCTGGTCCTTATTTCAAGACGGTTGAAGTATAAGTGTAGGAAAGTCGTACTCTAATTGTATAACGTGCTGGTGAGACCACATCTTGGAGTACAGTGAGCAGTCTTGGACCCTTTAATGAAGGAAAACTATCATTTCATTGGAGGCAGGCCGAAGAAGGTTCAGTAGGATGATCCTTGCTGCGGAGAGACTGTCTTATGAGCAAAGATTAAACAGGCTGGGATTTTGCTCACTGGAGTTTAGAAGATTGAGAAATGATCTCATTGAAATGTATAGGATTCTTTAAAGGCTTGACAGGGTAAATGCTGAGAAGATGTTTCCCTTCATGGGACAGCCTACGTCCAGAGGGCATGGTCTCAGAATGGTGGGATGGCAATTTAAAACTGAGATGAGTAGTAATTTCTTCTCTGAGAGTTGTGAGTCTTTGGAACTCCTTGCCACAGAGAGCTGTGGGGACAAAGTCTTTGTGTATATTTAAGACTGAGATAGATTCTTGATCAGTAGGGAAATCGTGGGTTATGTGTGGAAAGGGCTGGAAAGTCGACATGAGAAATGTTGGATCAGCTAGAATCATAGAACCGTAGAACCCCTACAGTGTGGAAACAGGCCCTTTGGCCCAACAAGTCCACACTAACCCACAGATGGCAGAGTAGGCTCAATAGGCTGAATATCTGCTGCTGTTCCTATTTTTTTATGGTCTTATGGCCTGATCCCATTTTCAGCACTTGGCCCATAGCCTTGTATGCTTTGGCAAGTGCACTTCTAAATACTTCTTCAATGTTATGAGAGTTTCTGCTTCTACCACTCTTAAAAGCAGTGAGTACCAGATTTCCACTAGCCACGAGGCGAAAAAGCTTTCCTCACATTTCCTCTAAACCGACTTCTCCTTATCTGAAATGTATGCTTCCTAGTTGTTGATCCGTCCATCAAAGAGAAAGGTTTGTAGATGGTAGGCCCTGCTGCTGTTGTACATTGGTGCTGGTGGTGAATATCCATGAATGTGGTTCCAGTCAAGTGAACAGCTTTGTCCTGGATGATGTCAAGCTTCTTGAGTGCTGTTGGATCTGCACTCATCCAGCAATTGGAGAGTATTCTATCATATCCCTGAATTCGAATTCTGCCATGGCAAATGGTATAATGTGAATTCAATTTTAAAAATCTGGAAGTAAGAGTCTGGTGATGATCACAAAACCACTATCGATGTTGGAAAAATCCTTCTTGTTCACAAATATCTTTCTGGGAAGGAAACAACTGTCCTTGCCTGGTCTGGCCTACATGTGACTCCAGACCCACACCATGTGATTGACTTTTAACTGCCATCATTGCATTTAGGGACGGGCAATAAATCTGGCCTAGCCAGCAACCCTCACATTCCATGAATGAATTTAAAGAAATTATTTTCTTAGCTTCTGACCTGTATTTACATGCTAGTCTAGTTCACTTTCTGGTCATTGGTAAACCTCACGTTATTGATAGTGGGGGATAAGTAATTGTAATGCCATCGAATGTCAAAAGGTGATGGTTAAATTCTCTCTTGTTATTCATTTTCAGGCAATTGTGTGGCATGAATGTTAATTGCCAGTTTTATTGCATGCACTTTCAAATTGCTGCAGGCCATTTGTAGTAGGTAGACCTAAAATGCTACTAGGGAGGAAGTTCCAGCATTTTGACCCAGTGACACTGGAGGAATGGTAATATAATTTCCAATCTGGATGGAGAGTAGCTTGGAGGGGAACTCGCAGGTGGTTCTGTTCCAATGTATCTGCTGGCCTTATCTTGCTTGAGGGTAGTGGTCAAGGGTTTGGAACCCGCAGGAGCTTTGGTGAATTTTTGCAGTGCACCTGAGACACTTTGTCCAAGATGGTGGTGGAGTAGGGGAGTTGAGCCTGGGCTCATCTGCTCCTCTTGGCTGAATTTTTCTTTTTTTCCTTCTTTTTTGTTTTCTTTAAAGCCTGGAAAGTTGCAGGAGAAGGTGGAGGCTTCTGGCGGCAGTGGCTCCACCCCAGCCCAGGGTCTTCCATCAAGCAGGTCCTGAGCTGACTCCAACAGCCCGGACTTGGAGGCTGGGCCGAGGCTCCAGGTCCTCAGCTGCGCCTGAGTGCCTGAAGGAGTGGAAGGATTGGTGAAAGGGACGGATGGCAGATTGGCAGCAGCGTCTCAAGTAGCATCGAATGGGGAACAGGAGGCTACTCCCAGCCCAGTGATGAGGTGGCTTTCAGCACCCGCGTGTAGTGGTCTCTGCCTGGCAATTGAAGACAAGTGGAAAATTACTGGTTTAGTGCAAAATAGTTGTTTCGGCTGTCGAGGAACCACGTGACACTGCCACCTGGAGGGCCGTTTTCTGCGCAGTGGAATGTCTGGGAAAGTACTGAAAGCATCCAGAATAATATTAATATAAGGGACTCTGCAGCACCCATTGGACTTCATCTCGGTCTGAGATTGTGACTGGTGCTAGGCAATGCGAGTTCTCCACACCACTGTCATAAGGTGGGACCTCTGATGGGCAGAAGACAGTGAGATGCGTGGTTAGATATGTTGGCCGTGTCATGTGGTTCCTCAAAAGCCGAAACAACTATTTTGCACTAAACCAGTAATTTTCCACTTGTTCTCAATTGCTCATTATCATGTCCAATTAACCCTTAACAGTTAACTCTTAATGATCTGGTTTGAAGATATCATTTTTAATCCTATCACTACACTTGGTGGTGGGATAGTGCATAGACAGGGACGGCATTATAGGAGTCTGAAATCTTAGCTGTAAGATATAATTCAAAGAGCAAGACTATCACAAGATGTTACTGATCAAATTCAAATTAAAAGTTGCCCTAAACTCATTTAATCAAATCCTGTATGGATATGATGTGCAATTACTAAGAAACTGAGCTCCAAGGTCACGGTAAACTCCTTTCCTGAAAAACGTGGAAGTGAGTCTCTTACTAAACAGCTGGAAAACCAAGGTCTTCTTCCTACCAACTCCCATATCACAACACCTTCCCCCATCAATTAAGATCCTGGAAAATATTAACTATTCTCCATCCTTCAGGAATCTCCTTTTGACAAAAACAAAGACTATGCAATTCCTCCAATTGCAAGCTCAGCCTTCAGCTAGCTAAGGAGAAGACTTTTTGATTACTAGGATCTCAAATTCTAAACAAAGGTCATTGTTTACCAGGCAGCAAGTAGTTCCCATGATGCTGTATGCTTCAGTGAAGACTGCAGGTTGTATAATTACCGCCTCTAGCTGGCATAAAAAATGCATGCACAAGGACAAGTGAAATATCTAACCAGTCAGTTTTGTTATGGTAGAGAAAGCGGGGACTTAAAAATGTTGCATTTAAATGAAATTCAGCGTCTACAGTATTTGGTTGTTGTATGAATTTAAAATTACATCGATGGAAAACAAGTCTGGCCAGAAGATAGAAATGATGTTATTGTAAGTTTAGCTCTGTTCAAGGAGATGTGATGGCTCTGAGAAGAACCTTTGGCTTTCCAGCTATGGCTCAGAGTTTATGATTTAGGAACTGAACTGATGCTGCCATTATCAGGCAAGAGAAAAGTTATTCAGACGTTTGAAACACTTCCTTCCAGAAGGTGGTCACAGCTCTTAGGTAGGGATTTTAATTTTGTCACTGCTCAGGAGTGTGTGACTGTAGTTGAGGCAGGTAAGAGAACCCAGAGGGCTGGAGTGTAGGAACCTCAGCCTTTGCAATTGTACAACAGGTTTGAGATTCTTTCACCTCGTTTAGTGAAGAGTGAGGATTGCAGAGATGATAAGGTAATTGACTGTGACACTGTGGTTACAGCAAGATATTCAAGTGGGGGAGCAAAGCACAGTGTTATAGGGGTGGGGGCAGTTTAGTGAGGGGGATTAATGCAGTTATGTGCAGCAAAGAGTGAGAGCCAAGACAGCTTTGTTATTTGCCAATGCCAAGGTTCATACCATCTACCCAGACCTGTAAAAGAGCTTATACTGGGATGGGGGGAATCCGTGGTCTTTATAGTGACACAGGCAAAACCACGTGCATTGTTAGGCTGAAAATACCTAACAGATTCCTTAAGGTCTGATCAAAAGACAAATGCACTTCAATACATAGCCCAATTTATTGGCTTTGACTATCTATATATACACAAACAAATGAGTGAATTCATTAGCTTAAACCACTTTATTTACAGACAAATGAGCAAATCTATTGCGTTAAATTACTCAGTATATAAACAGACTAATGAGTCTCACTGCACCTCCCAGTTGCGAACCATTTCAACTCCCCCTCCCATTCCTCAGACGACATGTCCATCCTGGGCCTCCTGCAGTGCCACAACGATGCCACCCGAAGGTTGCAGGAACAGCAACTCATATTCCGCTTGGGAACCCTGCAGCCCAATGGTATCAATGTGGATTTCACAAGTTTCAAAATCTCCCCTCCCCCCACCGCATCCCAAAACCAGTCCAGCTCGTCCCTGCCTCCCTAACCTGTTCTTCCTCCCACCTATCCCCTCCTCCCACCTCAAGCCGCACCTCCATCTCCTACCGACCAACCTCATCCCGCCCCCTTGACCTGTCCGTCCTCCCTGGACTGACCTATCCCCTTCCTAACTCCCTACCTACACTCACCTTTACTGGCTCCATCCCCGCCTCTTCGACCTGTTTGTTTCCTCTCCACCTATCCTCTCCTCTATCCCTCTTCTATCCGCCTCCCACTCTCTCCCTATTTATTTCAAAACCCCCTTCCCCTCCCCCTTTTCTGATGAAGGGTCTAGGCCCGAAACGTCAGCCTCTCTGCTCCTATGATGCTGCTTGGCCTGCTGTGTTCATCCAGCCCTGCACCTTGTTGTCTCGGATTCTCCAGCATCTGCAGTTCCTACTATCTCTGATTCAATTTTAACCCCACTGCGAAGCCTCTTCTAAGGATGCCTAGCCTGAAGAAGTTACCCTCCTCCCTATGAAGGGTCTAGGCCCGAAACGTCAGCCTCTCTGCTCCTATGATGCTGCTTGGCCTGCTGTGTTCATCCAGCCCTGCACCTTGTTGTCTCGGATTCTCCAGCATCTGCAGTTCCTACTATCTCTAATGAGTCTCACTGTTGTCTTCATGTTGGGGACTTCATAGCTGGCAACTTTGGAGCTGTATTTCAGATTCCATGGCACTGGTCTCATGAACCCTAGTCAGATGGTGAAAGTCCCTAGCCCGGGCTACATGAACCCTGTCCAATGACGAAAGTCCAAAGACTGGGACAAAGATATTAATACTACTCTGCTTACATGCTGTATCACCATTTCGGAGTACTTTCAGTATTTTTCCAGACATTCTATAGTGTAGAAATGATCTCCAGGCCTGCATTAATTGCATAAGTGAATGGTTTCCACAATCAAGTTACTTATGCAGTTACTTCTCAGTCAAAAAGTCATGTTTTTTACAGCAGGCCTATTTTCATGCTTTTTTTTTAACATTGCTTCAATTACTCATTGTCATGCCAAATTAACTTTAACCATTAACCCTTAATGATCTGGTTTGGGTATATATTTTTTAAGCCCAACACTACACAGAGAAAGAGATTCTACATTATCAGTATCTGGCACTTGGTACCAAATTTAAAAAGCAGGACCTCCAAGGTAGTAATCTCCAAACTATTACTTGAGCCATGTCATTGTGATAATAGTGAACATAATAATGGTGAATATTGATATTCAACTTCAATCATTTGATTTTAATATTGTGGACTAGAAATGGTTTTAAAAAGCACAGATACTGACCTAAGATGGCTGCTGTTATCACCTGACCAGGTTGAACCAGGCTCCTGAAACCATAAGTAGACAAGGATCAATCTAGGCCAAAATGAACGCTTTTATTAGAGGGAATTGAAACTGGGATCTGTATCACCTGGTTGATTCAAGCTGTCTAGAAACTACACGTTGGGTTGAAAGAGACAGTACGAACTGCAGATGCTGGAGTCAGAGATAACACAGTGTGGAGTTGGAAGAGTACAGCAGGCCAGGCGGCATCAGAGGAGCAGGAAAGTTGACGTTTCGGGTCGGGTCCCTTTTACAAGCCAACTAATTCATAGATTAATGACCAGAAATTATTATTCATGTGACATGAGCATCACTGGCTGGGTCAGCATTTATTGCCCATCCCCAATTGCCTTGAGGGCAGTTGAGAGTCAACCACATTGCTGTGGGTGTAGACTCACACCGGCCAGATCAGGTGAGGATGTCACTTTCCTTTCTTAAAGGACATTAGTGAGGCAGATGGGTTTTTCCAACAATCAACAATGGATTCATGGTCATCATTAGACTCTTAATTCCAGATTTTTATTGAATTTAAATTCCACTATCTACCATGGTGGGATTCAAACCTGGGTACTCAGAACATTAATTACTGGGGTTCTGGATTAACAGTCCAGTGATAGTACCACAAGACCAGCACTTCCCCATAAATGGACCTTTATCAACAGTTGCTTCTGAGTAGAAAAGCAGAGACAAGGAAAACTGTATTTGTAAGCAAGAGCTGAAAAACTGTCTGTCTCCCTCTGTCAACCTGATAAGTCAGTGACCGATGGAAAAGTAACTTGGTAAAAACACAGTTCAATGAGAAATCAAGGTTATCTGCAATCTTCACTACTCTTGAGGAAACAAGAAATGATTACACCATTTGGATTCAGGTTTAACTTTCGCAGCTTAAAGCTTTTAGAAACTTTAAACTGCAACTGCCTGCATCCTTCTGTCTGTGTAGGCAACCTCCCTGTTCACCACTGTTTTCATTCTTACGTTGCATACGTGCAAGAATTAGTTGTTGCATTTTCTTAGTTTCCTGAGTTTAATGAGTGATAAAATTCCACTTTTTTCCTCTTAATGAAACCTTGTCATTTGACTGTCCATTTTTGATCTGGCTAACTAATTGAAGTTAGATTGTTATGTGTGAAAAATATATAAAAATGTTAGCCACTGACTAGAGGAGGCTTTACAAAGAGGAGAGCCGATCACATCTCTTCCCTCACCTAGTCATAAGAAGGCCCTAATTGGAAAAGGGCAAGTAAGATTTGAGAAATGAATGCTTGTCACGAAGACTGGTATGAGACAATTGAGTTCTGTTTCCTAGGATGCTGGCACCAGTACTGGAAAATTAGGGGACTTCACCTATAGACAGGTCTATACCTGAACTGTGCTGGGAGCAGTGAACTGTTGTACTGCGTGACTCGCAAAGTAAGATGGGTTTAAACTAAATAGTGAAGGCAAGGACTCGAATTTGGGAACATGTGATAAATCAAATAGCATAGACAAGACAAGAGAGCAAGATATTATTGGAAATGATATACAGTTCATGACAGGAAGGGCAAAGGTTACAAATCTAAGAGTAAATCAGCTGATAAGTCTAAATGTTACAAATTAAAGGGACAAAACTAAAGGGCTAAATTTTTGAATTTTTTGGCAACATGTTATTTTACAAGAGATTCCCACAAAGGGGACTGACATACATGATCAAGATGGCAACAGAGTAGGGCTCCTGAGCTGTTCCTCATTCGCTGCAACTTTTTTTTTTCTTTTTATTTGCCTCTTGTCTTGAGCTTGGACAGCATCAGTGGTGGCAAGGAACCCTAGTGCGGACTCCAGGAAGCCCAACGTGGACCTCATGGCAGCAGCCAGTGGGCCTAGCGTGGACCTCATGTGCAGTGGTAAGTGGGCCCAACACAGAAACCTTGTGGTGGCAGAATGTGAACCCATACCTACTTCTTTGGGTTGAACACGAGACTTAACATTGGAATTGGTGGCTGCTACACCAGCAGAGGCGACGTTGGTGAGGTGGGCCCAGCAGTGAAAGATGTGCCTGAGGATCAGCGACTTCATCGTTGTTTGGGTCTGGCACATTTGGCAGCGAGGCTGTGGCAGAGGAGAATCAGCCAGTGTTGAACGATGGCACCTGAACAGTGGTGACTTTTATGTTGGATAGATCTGGTGTAGAAGGTGGCGGGGCAGTGGAGTTGGGCTGGTGGTGCAGGCATTGTTGATGATGAGCTGGTTCAATTCTGATAGACTGACTTTAAGCTATGTCTTTCTTTTTTCTTATTCTTAAAACTATTCAAAATGGTGCCAGATCGTGGCGACAGTGAAAATGCTTGTCATGATATTTCACTGTTTTTCTTACTGTAAAATACACGTGACAATAAAATCATTCATTCATTCAGATTCAGATATTGAAGCCTGTGGTGTAACAGCATGACGTAGGAGCTAGTGGACTGTATTGTGGTTCATAGTGACCACATCTGTAGCAAGTGTTGGTTGCTTGAGAAACTCTGGCTCTGAGTTGATGAGCTGGAATTTGAGCTTTGAATACTGCGACATATAAGGAAGTGGGAGAGTTACCTGGATGCTATGTTTCAGCAGATAGTCACACCCCTTAGATTAGTTACCTCCCATTTGGTCAGTGGTCAGGAACAGGAGGGTATAACTATCAGAGGGATCCATAAGGTCATCAAGAGCCTTGGCCTTGATCTTGTCTAAAAGGTTTTAGGTTCTTACTTCCTGTGTGGATGGGAGTAGGGGATTCTGGGAGAAAACTGACCATAGCACCATGGTACATGGAGCCATTCAAGATTGGGGAGAAATGAGGAATACAAATGTTATCAGGGACAGTAGTGTCAGGGGAATGGACACTGTTCTCTGTGGCCAGGATCGAGAGCCCCAAAGGCTGTGTTGCCTGCTTGTTGCCTGGGTTCAGGTATCTCAACTGGGCTGCAGAGGAACTTGGTGTAGGAAGTTAAAGATCCACCTGTTGTGGTCCATATAGATACCAACAGTATAGGTGAAAAGAGGTTCTGCTAAGGGGATATGAGGAGGTAAGAGCCAAAATAAAAAGCAGAATCAAAAAGGTAATAACCTCTGGATTACTATCTGAGCCATGAGCAAATTGGCACATGGGTCAACAAGATTAAAGAGGTAAACGTGTGGCTCAAAGATTAGTGTGGGAGAAACAGGTTCGAATTCATGGGACATTAGCAACAGTACTGGAGAAGGAAGGAGCTGTTCCACTGGAATAGGCTCCACCTGAATCATGCTAGGACCATAGTCCTTGCGAATTGCATAACTAGGCCTGCAGATAGACCTTTAAAATAAATGGTGGGTGAGGAGGGACGGGTGTGGGTGTTGAGTTGCATGCAAAATTATGCAAAGAGTTAAAGGGTGGGAGGGCTCAGCAGAGGTTAAGGTATTCAGAACAAGGAATAGGACAGAGAGTATGGAAAGAGTCAGGAATCTAATTTCAGGTACAGCAGATAAGGGGACAACTATGAGAAAGGGGCAGTTAATGCAGGACTCAGGCCATTTTACTTAAGTGCATGCAGTATAGGGAAAGAAGGTAGATGAGCTTGTAGCGCAGATTAAAATTGGCAGATATCACAGATGTAGCTGCAAGGAGATCAGGGCTGGGAAGTAAATATCCAAGGATATACATCCTTTGAAAGCACAGGCAGAGGGGGCAGGGTTGCCTTGTTTGTAAGAAATGAAATAAATCAATGGCAAGAGTGATATAGAGTTGGAAGGCATAGAATCTGTGTGGATATGGTGAGGAACTGCAAAGAAGAAAAGGACCATGATGGGTGTTTTTGTGTGGGCTTCTTAGCAGTAGGCAGGATGTGGGGAAGAAAATTAAACAGGAGATTGAAAAAGCATGTAAGAAAGACATTCACAAGAGAAGAAGAAAACAACAATCGGCTTCTGTTTCTAGACATCAGAGTTGAACGTATGACCAATGGGGAGTTCCAAACCTCAGTATACAGGAAAGCAACCCACACTGACCAAATCCTCAACTTCCACAGCAACCACCCCAAGGCCCACAAATGAAGCTGTATTAGGACACTATTTAAATGGACCACCACTCACTGCAACACTCCAGAACAACGCAGGAAAGAGGAAGAGCACCTATACAAAATCTTCGCTATGAACGGATATCCCTGCCACTTCATCAACAGGTGTCTATTAATTAGACAACAACAATAGGACACAGTACGCCCTAACACACTGGCCACACTGCCCTACATCGGCAACATATCAGAACTGACTATGCGACTCCAGTGACCACTGGGAATCATGGTAGCACACGGGTGCACAGCCACTCCATGACAAATACTCACCAGGATTAAAGACCCCATTCCCATAACAGACAGAACCAACGTGGTTCACAAAACACCATGCAATGACTGTCACAAACATTACATCGGACAGAAAGGAAGGAAACTAGCCATCAGAATACATGAACATCAGCTAGCAGCAGAACAACACTGCAAACTTTCCTTAATATCAGTACACTCGGGCAACGAAGGCCATCAGTTTAACTGGGACAAAGTAACTATAGTAGCCCAAGCCAAACATAGACATGCATGGGAATTCCTAGAGGCTTGGTTTTCAATCTGTAATGCAATCAACAAACATATAGAATTGGACTCCATACAAACCCATACAGAACAAAACTGGAAATGACTCACCATAACGGACCGGGCAGTATAAATTCCAAGCAGTGTAGAACAACATTGATTCATCGGAGGCACTGATGATGTAACCTAACATGGTGACGAAACGTCTGAACGAAAATAAGCCAGCTCGGTGAGCAAGTCAACAACCTCACCCACAACCCGAGCTACAAATCTTGGGTAAAACTTTAATCATCTGATGTTGTCACATTCTAAATGCCCTATTAACAATGGAACAAGTATCTATTCTCCATTTAATCCATTTATAAATACTTTGGTTTTCAGTGTGTTCCCTGGAAGAAAAACTAACAGTTTTCCAGCAAGGATTTTAGTAGCTTCTGTATCTCTTAATATAGCTACAAGTTTAATTGTATCATTTAAAGAGAAAGATTTTACTTTTCTTCAATAAAAGTCCTTCATATTCTTCATGTACCTTGTTTACTTCTCTTGAAGTCACAACAGTGTTTACCTTTGATTTCATAATTTTAGTTAAAGTTACAATTTGATCCGTGGTAATTTCCTTCTGAGCTCCTTTGTAGGTCTAGCTGTTATGGATGCCAATAAGTTCCATTCCACACGACTTTAGCATTCTTAATGATTGTGTCTCGCTTTAGTCAGTTGATAATAATGAACTTGGGTTACCAATTCTTGTGAAATGTTCCGGGAATGCAAGACATGATGTTTCAACAAAATGTCTCCCACTTTGTTACAATGGAAACACTTCGGATTTGGTTCTCACTTCCACTGTTAGTACCATCTTTTCCTGTTGAGGAAGAATTCCTGGGGCACTCCCAGCTGTCCCTTCTTTGCCCTGACTGCTTACCTTCCTTTCACTTGCCCACCTTCTATCCTCCAAGTTTATGCAGGTGATGAAAAAATTGTTTAATTTTAGGATCAGTTCATAATTGTCAACCATTTTGTTGCCTGTCTAGCTGTTAGAACCCTGTGGTCTTGAACATGGGTTCTAATAACTACATGTTGTGAATTTTTAAATCCTTCAATGAAAATGGATTCTTGAGAGCTTCGTATGTGTCATTTACTCATATTGCCCATATCCAATGGCCAAATTCACTGTTTCACCCTTTGAAGTTTACTGTAGGCTTTCCCATGCTGTTCCTATAAGTTTTAAAAGTTATAGAACATTGTACAATACACACAGGAACAGGCTGTTCGGCCCACGATATTGTGCCGAACATGACACCAAATTAAATTAATCCCATTGGCCTGCCCTTGGGCCCTATCCCTCCGTTTCCTGCATTTTCATGTGCTTATCTAAAAGTCTCTTAAACGCTCCTATCGTATCTGCCTCCACCACTACCCCTGCCAGTGCGTTCCAGACTCCTACCACTCTCTGTACAAAAATCTTTCCCCCTCTCACCTTAAATGCATGCCCCCTAGTTTTAGACATTTCAATTCTGTGAAAACATTCTGGCTGTCAACCCTATCAATGCATTTTGTAATTTTATGGACTTCTGTAGTCTCCCCTCAGCCTCCACCGCTCCAGAGAAAACAACCCAAGATCTTATAGCCTCTCCTTATAGCTCGTACCCTCTAATCAAGGCAGTATCCTGGTAAACCTCTTCTGCACCCTCCCGAAAGACTCCACATCCTTCCTGTGGCGACCAGAACTGAACGTAATTGTAGCCTAACCAAAGTCTTAGAGCTGCAATATGACCAATAAAGGCAAGCATGCC
Source organism: Rhincodon typus (assembly GCF_021869965.1). Taxonomy (NCBI): domain Eukaryota; kingdom Metazoa; phylum Chordata; class Chondrichthyes; order Orectolobiformes; family Rhincodontidae; genus Rhincodon; species Rhincodon typus. The sequence continues at coordinate 52,383,683 of NC_063346.1, forward strand.
ATATGGCTTCTTTACTACCGTATCTACTTGCATGGCCGCTTTCAGGGAGCTATGGACTTGAACCCCAAGATCACTCTATATATCAATGCTGTTTAGGGTCCTGCCATTAACTGTATACTTTTCCTTAATATTTGACCTCCCAAAGTGCAGCACCCCACACTTACTTGGATTAAACCCCATCTGCCATTTCTCCGCCCATATCTGCAACTGATCTGTATCCCACTGTATCCTTTGACAATCTTCTAGACTATCGCAACTCTACCAATCTTTGTATTGTCTGCAAACTTACTAAACCACCCATCTACATTTTCATCCAAGTCACTTATAGATGTCATAAACAGCAGAGACCCAGCTCAGATCCCCGCGGAACACCACTAGTCATGGGTCTCTATCCTGAAAAACACCCTTCCACCACTACCTCTGCCTTCTATGGGCAAGCCAATTCTGGATCTACATGGCCAAATCGCCGTGAATCCCATGCATATTAATCTTCTGGATGAGCCTATAATGAGGGATCTTGTCGAAAGCCTTACTAAAATCCATGTAAACAACATCCACTGCCGTAGCCTCATCGATCACTTTTGTCACCTCCTTGAAAAATTCAATCAAGTTATTAAGATATGACCTTCCCTGCACGAAGCCATGCTGATTGTCCCTAATTAGGCAATGCTTTTCCAGATGCTATCCCTAAGAATTCTCTCTAACAGCTTCCCATCCGCTGATGTGAGACTGTATAATTTCCTGGATTATCACTATTTCCCTTCTTGAACAGAGGAACAACATTAGCTACTTGCCAGTCCTCCAGGACCTCTCCAGTGGCTAATGGGGATACAAAGATCTTGGTCAAGGCCCCATCAATCTTCTCTCTTGCCTCTCTCAATAAGCCAGGATAGATATCATCGGGCCCTGGCGACTTATCCGTCTTATCTCTTATCCAAGAGGTCCAACACCACTTCTTTCTTGATCTCAAAATGCCCTAGTATATTACCATGCACCACACAAATCTTAATATCCTCCACATCCTTCTCCTGGGTGAATTCTGATGCAAAGTACTTACTTAGGATCTCATCCGCATCCTCTGCCTTTAAGCACAAGTTCCTTTCTTTATACTTGAGTGGTCCTACCTTCTCCCTAGTTATCCTTTTGTTTTTAATGTATGTGTAGAATGCCTTGGGATTCTGTTTAACCCAGCTTGCCAAGGTCATTTCATGGCCCTTTCTTGTTGTCCTGATTCCCTGCTTGAATTCTTTCCCGCTTCCTTTATATTCCTCATGGGCCCTGTCCAATTTTAGTTTCCTAAACCTTCCATAAGCTTTTCTTTTCCTTTTGACTAAATTCACAACTTCCCTCATTATCCAAGGGTCCCTTATCTTGCCATCCTTGTCCTTCCTCCTTACTAGAACATGTTGGTCCTGAACTGTCATCAACATGTCTTTAAACTATTTCCACACATCAAATGTGGACTTGTCTGATAACTGCTCCTCCCAATTAACACTTCCTAGCTCCTGCCTAATACTAACATAATTTGCCCTCCCCCAATTTTGAACCTTGCCACAATGTCCTGACTTGTCCTTATTCATAGCTATCTTAAAACTTAAGGAGTTGCGATCACTGTTTCCAAAATGCTGTCCCAGTGAAAGGTCAGTCACCTGGCCAGGCTCATTAGCCAGTACAAGGTCCAGTATGGCTCCTCCTGTGATTGGACTATTCATATACTGTTTCAAGAAAGCCTCATTGATCCACTTAACAAATTCGGTCCTGTCTAAGCTTCTTGTTCTAAGGGAGTCCCAGTCAATTTTGGTGAAATTAAAGTCCCCCACTGTGACAACTCTGTCTTTATTGCATCTTTCCATAATCTGCCTACATATTTGTTCCTCAATGTCTCAGTGGCCATTGGGGCGCATATAGTATAATCCTAACAGAGTGATTGCACCTATCTTATTTTTGAGCACTACTCATATTGCCTCAGTGGTTAAGCCCTCCAGTATGTCCTTTCTGACTGCAGATGTAATATTCTCCCTGATTAGTAATGCAACCCTTCTACCTCTTTTACCTTGCTCTCTATGTCATCTTAAACAACAAAATCCTGGAATGTTGAGCAGCCAGTCCTGTCCCTCTCTCAACCAAGTCTCTGTAATGGCCACAATGCCATAGTCCCATGTATTGATCCAGGCTCTAAGCTCATCTGTCTTACCTGTAATATTTCAGCCCTTTAGTACGATTGTGTTCATTTACCTGTCTCTGTCTGTCTTTTCTTTCCGATTTACTGGTCCTAATATGTACCTTCCCCTCAATCTCGCCACTTGCTATCTGCTGCTCTGGGTTCCAATCCCTTGCCACTCTAGTTTACACTCCCCCAATTAACACTAGCAAACCTCCCTACAAGGATATTAGTTCCCCTCCAGTTTAGGTGCAACCCGTCTCTCTTGTGCAAGTCACCCCTGTCCCAGAAGTGGTCCCAATGAGTCATAATCTGAAACCGTGCCTCCTGCACCAGTTCCTTAGCCACACTTTCATCTCTCCTATATTTCTATTCCTTGCCTCACTAGTACATGGCACTGGCAGTAACCCAGAGATTACTACCTTCAAGGTCTGCTTTTCAGCCTTTTTCCTAAATTGCTGTTCTCACCCCACAGAACCTCATCCCTCTTTCTACCTATGTTGTTACCAACGTGCACAATGACCTCTGGCTGCTCACCCTCCCCCTTGAGAATTTCGTACAACCGCTCAGAGCTGTTTTGACCCTGGCACCAGGAAGGCAACACACCATCCTGAAGTCTTGAATGCGGCCACAGAAATGCCTGTCTGTACTCCTAGCTAGTGAGCCTCCTACCACGATCGCTCGCTTCGATCTTGCCTGACTCTGCTTTACAGCAGAGCCAGTTGTGGTGCCATAGGCCTGGCTGCTGTTGTTATACTCCTTGAGAGGCTATCACCCCCAACAGTATCCAATATGGTATACCTGTTGGAGAGGGGACTAGCTGTAGGAGACTCCTGCGCTACCTGCCTTCCTATCCTGGCTGTCACCCATCTGCCTGACTGAACCTGTGATGTGACCACCTTCCTGTAACTAGTGTCTACTACACTTTCTACCCGTCAGGGACACTAGACCTCTCCCTGATCTCCCACATCTGGCAGGAGGAGTACACCACTGCCCTAACTTCCATCTCTGTCCCTATGATGAAGAAAGATAAAAGAATCTTACCTTTCTCATGTTACCTTGCTTCAGAAGTGAAGTCATATGCACCCAAAATAGCCTTTTTTTTTTTAAAACTGTGTCACAATCTATAGAAACCTGTTCTAACATTGATTCATAAATCTCACGTGCTTTACCTGTGTCAATTGTGTCCAATTTTCCTTCAGCAGCTTCATTGGTTTTGTTCTCTTATCAAATGCCATAAAGAATACCTCCATATCCTTTTCCTCAAATTCTGGCAGGGCTCGTATAAATTTAAACACTATTTGACTTGTCTTTGGGTTATGGCTGGATTTTCTTTGTAACAACCATATATTTTTATTTGTCTGTGTTCTTGATTATGGACTGAATTGGGAAAAGGACTGTTTTTAAAAACCAAGGATTGTGGAATTTATTATTCCACTTCTTAAAAAGGTGTTACCAAAATTCATTGTTAAGTAGTGATTACACTATTGCTTTTTCTTATTAATCCATGGGAGGTGGACATCACTTGCTAAGCCTGCATATATTACCCAGGACCTGGTCCGTGTTTACGGTTTACTGGTCATTTTTATAAATGACCTGGATGAGGGCGGAGAAGGATGGGTTAGTAAATTTGCGGATGACACCAAAGTCGGTGGAGTTGTGGATAGTGCGGAAGGATGTTGCAGGTTACAGAGGGACATAGATAAGCTGCAGAGCTGGGCTGAGAGGTGGCAAATGGAGTTTAATGCGGAAAAGTGTGAGGTGATTCACTTTGGAAGGAGTAACAGGAATACAGAGTACTGGGCTAATGGTAAGATTCTTGGTAGTGTGGATGAGCAGAGAGATCTCGGTGTCCGTGTGCATAGATCATTGAAAGTTGCCACCCAGGTTGATAGCGTTGTTAAGAAGGCGTACGGTGTGTTAGGTTTTATTGGTAGAGGGATTGAGTTTCGGAGCCATGAGGTCATGTTGCAGCTGTACAAAACTCTGGTGCGGCCGCACTTGGAGTATTGCGTACAGTTCTGGTCACCGCATTATAGGAAGGATGTGGAAGCATTGGAAGGGGTGCAGAGGAGATTTACCAGGATGTTGCCTGGTATGGAGGGAAGGTCTTATGAGGAAAGGCTGAGGGACTTGAGGCTGTTTTCATTAGAGAGAAGAAGGTTAAGAGGTGACTTAATAGAGACATACAAGATGATCAGAGGATTAGATAGGGTGGACAGTAGGAGCCTTTTTCCTCGGATGGTGATGGCTAGCATGAGGGGACATAGCTTTAAATTGAGGGGTGATAGATATAGGACAGATGTCAGAGGTAGGTTCTTTACTCAGAGAGTAGTAAGGGCATGGAATGCCCTGCCTGCAAAAGTAGTAGACTCGCCAACTTTAAGGGCATTTAAATGGTCATTGGATAAACATATGGATGATAATGGAATAGTTTAGGTTAGATGGGCTTCAGATTGGTTTCACAGGTCAGCGCAACATCGAGGGCCGAAGGGCCTGTACTGCACTGTAATGTTCGATGTTCTATGTTCACATGGGCGTAAATAGACTGGTAAATTGGAGTGTTTTTGAACACTTCGATAAAATAGTTAATTTCAGTAATGAATGTAGTAATTGAGGGGCTTGATTTTCAACACACTACCCCCATGACGCATGCTGTTTTGAACTTCAGTTTTCTAAGCAGGCAGTCTCTAACCCCTTCTTTCCCATTTCACTTCTAGTTCTAGCTTCTTAAATGCCATCACTTTCTTTTCCTCTCTGAAATTCTCTTGTTGTTCAAGGTCAGGCTTTTAAGTATTTTTAGTTTTTTCACTTAAAAGTAGGATACTATAACAATAGTTGGTGCATTGGTGACACTAATCATCACCTTTGTGCCACCTCTATGGGCATGTGTGGGTGGGCATAGCTTTTTACCCTCAAGTTCTTATGGGGCCACAGCCGCTGCTACCCCAGCCTAGGTATGATTGACCCCTGCTGCAGGGGGCATTGGTGTTGGCAACGCCATTATACTTCAAGCCACACCCTGTCTCTCAGTATTTGAGAAAGTAAACAGAATGAATAACCATTCTGTTCAGGTCATAGTCACTTTCCATCGGGGATCTGGAGTGGACTATGTTGCGCACAAGTCCTGTTAAACAGCAGATTTCAGTAGTTCACAGACTCCCAGCCCAACTGCTTATTTTGTGGTGCTGTGGAGTCATTGATCATGTATACATTAGTTGTGGGCAATTGCACCTCCTTTTTAGTTCTTTGAAAAACCTTTAGTCGTGCTTTTGGTTGTACTACATCCCCATATTCCTGATCTTGGGCATCCAGTCCAAAAAAAATGTGGACAATTCAGAGGACCAGAGCTTGGATCTGCTCCTGGACCTGACAAATTGGCTGTTATCAGGTCCAGGCAACAGGCTATGAAGGGGTCACATCCACCGACTGTTTTGCCCTTCTGCAGCTACGTTTGTGCCTGGGTGTCCGTGGAGAGGGAGCACACTGTGTCCACCAATACTCTCAATGCCTTTAGGGAGATGTAGGCCTTGCAGGAGGTACAGTGCTTCTCTTCCAACTCACTTTTGATTTAGCCCAATCCTGCTTTTCCTTTAGCTCCTTCCCACTTTTCTTACCTCTCCCTCACATTTGATGGTTGCATTGCCCTTAATGGGCTTTGCACATAAATTGGTCAGTTGGAAACATGAGTGATGTACCAGTGGTGGTTAGTAGATGAAATGTAAACCACGTTGATTTGATGATGGGGAAAAAATATTCAGTTGTGTGTTCAGGAGCTCTTCCAGATATTTAAAAAAAGGAGACCTAATAGTGGCTCTGTTTTGGTGTTCAACAATAAATCATATTCTTTTCTGGTTGGTGTTCCTGAGTTATTACAGTAAGGCTTTGTATAATTTAAATTTTTGTGCCAGGGAGATCTTTTGGATTCAGGGAATCATTCTTCTGTGCATTTACAGAGGGATCAGAGTTTGATGTATGTGCTTTTCATTTGTTTGTAGGTGTGTTGCATTTTTATGTAATCTATTGGTAATCAACTCATAGATTTTGTTAGGTGTGATCAATCTCCAGCTTCCAAAGTTTGGAGAAGCCCAGTATAGCAGTAATTCATGAGCGAGCTATAAATATGAATCAGATGAAAGGTTTCAAAAGTTGTTCTTACTTGTTCCTGGGAATTAGGCATTGCTGACTGGGCTAGCATTTGATGTCCATCATTAATTGCCCTGGAGATGGTGGTAGTGAGCTGCCTTCTTGAATCACTGCAGTCCTTCGGGTGTACAGACACTCGCCATGCTATTCGGACACGAGTTCCAGGATGATGACCCAGCAACAGTGAAGAAACAGTACTGTCATTTCGAGACAATATGTTGTGTGCCTTGAAGGAGAACGTGCAGACGATGGTGTTCCCATACATCTGTTGCCCTTGTCCTTCTAGGTGGTAGGGTTTCAGATTAGGAAGGTACTGTCAAAGAAGTCTTGGTGAGTCGCTGCCACGTATCTTGTACCTTGTAGATAGTACACATACTTGCCACTGAGCATTGGTGGTAAAGAGAGTGAATGTTGAAGGTGAGGGGTGGTATGCCCATCAAGCTGATTGCTTTGTCCTGGATGGTGTCAGGCTTCTTGAGTGCTATCAGAATCATAGAATTTCTACAGTGTGGAAGCAGGTCGTTTGACACATCGAATTCACACCACCCTTCCAAAGAATGTCCCACTCAGACCCACCCGCTATCCTATTTCTGTAACCCTGCATTTCCCGTGGCTAGTCCATCTAGCCTGCACGATAACATGGACACTACAAGGCAATTTAGCACAACCAATCCACCTAACCTGCACATCTTCGGACTGTGGGAGGAAGCCACAGCACCTGGGGGAAACCCACATAGACACGGGGAGAACGTGCACACTCCATACAGACAGTTGCCCGAGGCTGGAATCGAGCCTGGGTCCCTGGCACTGTGAGGCAGCAGTGCTAATCACTGAGCCACTATGCAGCCATATTGGAGCTATTCTTTCAGGCAAATGGAGAGCATACCATGACACCCCCGACTTGTGCTTTGTAAATGGTGGAAAGGCATTGGGGAGACAAAAAGTGAGATCCCTGTTACAGTTTCCCTAGCCTCTGGCCTGTTGTCATGTGGGAAGTATTTATATAGTTGGTCCAGTTCAGCTCCTCGTCAGTGGTAACCCCCAGGGTGTTCAGAGTAGGGAGTACAGATATTACCATTGAACATCAAGGGGCAATGATGAAGTTCTCTGTTCTGGAGATGTTAATTGTCTGGCACTTTGTGTCATGAATGTTCCTTGCCACTTATCAGCTCAAGCATGAATATTGTCCAATCTTGCTGCATAACGACATGGACTGCTTCAGTGTCAGGGTTGCCACGAATGGTACTAAACATTATGCAATCATAAGCACAATATATTCTTTGTAATTGCTACCTCCAAGTTGTGTTCAACACAGAAGTGCTGATATACCAACTGAAATGGTGGGGTGGTGGTATAATCAGCTGAAGGTTTTCTTGTCTGTGTTTGACCTGCTGTACTGAGACTTTGAGGGATGTAGAGTCAATTTTGTGGACTCCCAGTGCAACTCTCTCCTGGCTGCCAACTATATATAACATTGTGCTATCACCTCTGGTGGGTTTGCCCCACTGTTGGGGTGGGTCATATCAAGGGATGGTGAAGATAGTGTCTAGGACATTGTCAGGTATGATTCTATGAGTATGACTGTCAAACTGTTGCTCAGCTAGTCCATTGGACACATCCCAGTTTTGGCATAAGCAGCCAGCTGTCACTGACAAGGACTTTGACAGAATTGTCAGGGATATGTTTGCCATTGTTGTTTCCTGTCCTAGGTCAATGTCAAGTGGTCCATCAGTTTATTTGCTTTGTTTTGACATCATAGAATTATCATACAACTGAGTGACTTACTAGGCCCTTTAGCTTAACTGCTAGAGGGGTTAAGAGTCAGCCACTCTTGTGGGTCTGAGGTCACTGGAGTAGTGAAGCAGGCTGATGGCATCAAACCAACCCCCCACTCTGAGAATGGAGTAGGAGTTAGGTGCTGAGGACAACCACCCTGAGGATTGTGAGGGCTTTGTGGTGGACACGGCGGATGATGTGGCGTTGATCTCTGGTGAGGTTATGGATTCTCTAATCTCCTTACTGAGCTCTCCCTTCTTCTTGAGGAACTCCAAGAGTTCCTGGAGGAAAATCGGGGTCAGAGTCTAGCTGGGCTTTCAACCAGTGGAACAATTTTGAACTGGTCTTCTGTTCTGCCGTGGCAGTTCTGAGTGTCTCCGGAATGACTCAGAATGACTGTCGGTTCAGGTTGTTTGTTTTGCCTGTTCGTTACATGAGCATACATCTTCTGCATCCCAGTGGCTTTCATGCAGCAGGTGCTTTGCATGGATCACCACCTGGTGTGGGTAGAGCACACCCCATTGTGCGCCAGCTGGTGTCTGGGTACTGGCATTTTTAACAACATGCTTTTGGAGGACGAGTGGTTCCGTATTTGCTTTATTGGTATTGGGCTGGCTAGAGAAGGAAGTGGGGCTTCTCCTCCTTCAGGCTATGATGGGAGTGGACAAGACTCTTCTGTCAGAAGTACACAAGGGAGTCAACTAAGAGGTGGGAATCCAGGATTAAGGAGTTGAGAAGGAACTGCTCAACCAGGAGTCACATCTCATTAAGGCTGACGCAGACTGGGCCCTGCGAGAATGTGTGTGAAGCGAATAGTGGTGCGCTGAGGGATCTGCAGCTCGGTTCCCAGGAGGCAGATGTGAGGTCACGGACATGGTTCCTTGAGGACCTGAACCATTGCTCTTCCTTCGACTTACTAGAAAGAAGATAGAGAGCCTGTCAGCAGCGCCTTGTGCTCCTGGCCTATTCTGGGTCCCTTATTTCAGAGTTTAGAGGACATCAGGGCTCAGACATCACCCTGTTGCAGGGCTCTATTCTGTCCGAATCTATTCCACTGAGAATGCTCACAGAGTTCTGTGCAAGAACTGTTGCAGATTGGCCTAGGTCCCATCACTGGCACCCTCACCTGGCTCTTGAGGGGTATATTCCTCGGGCTGGACTGGGTTACCATGGAGCTCTACAGGACTTTGAGACATCCTGGGGACGAGCTATGCATGAATCCTGCAGAAATGGTTTGAGGCTGGAGAGCTGTCCCTTTTTGGATGCAGATCAGTCATCCCTGCTTTCAAAGAAGGGGGATCTTTATTTACTTAAAAATACTGGCACCTGGTTTCCCTGCTCAGCACAGATTACAAGTTGTCTGCCAGGGTGTTGTCTTCTTACTTTGGATCCATGCTGGACCACATGATTCACCCCAATCAATCCCACATGGTCCTAGCCCAGGGGATCTACAACAATATCCACCTGGTCTGGGACCTGATCCTCTTTTTTTCCCCAGAGGTCTGGTTTGTTGAGTGTCTGTTGATCAGTAGAAGATTTGCAACAGGATGGATCAAGAGTATCTACTCAGAACTCTGCAGGCATTCAGGTTCGGGGTGAAGTTCGTCATCCAGATCCAAGTTTTGTACCCCATCGTGGAGTGTCAGATTAAAGTTAATGGATCCCTGATGGTACCCCTTCACTTTGGGAGAGGACAGTGTCAGAGCTGCCCTTTGTCTGGCCATCTGCATTCCTTGTGTGTGGAGCCTTCCCTGTGCCTTTTGTGGAAGAGGTTGTTGGGATTGGCTCTGAGTAGCCTGGGCACGGGGTGTTTTTATTGGCTTACGCTGACAACATGCTCCTCACATTCACTAATCCTGCTAACCTGGGGAGGATGCACCAGTATCAGGCAGTGTACTAGACTGCATCTTCCGCTGGCATCAACTGGGCCAAATGTTTCAGATTCATGGTCAGTCCTTGGCAGGTGAATTCATTTCCAGAGGAGTTACAGGGATTTAACTGGAACACCACCCATCTCCTCTGTCTGGAGGGCCTACCTCAGCCTGGCTGAAGAATCCTGTCCTGTAAATTGGCAGGAATGGGAAGCCAAAGTCTCCTTACCTAGGCTGCTAGAAATTACTACTCCAAGGGCTTTCTTACAGGAACTGAGTGCGAGTCATTAAACTGGTTGGTGGCCTCCATGTAATGGTACCACTGGTCCCTTTGACCTTTCCTCCTGTTTTGTCACAAAAATCCAGAAGATGCTATTTGACATCTGGGACAAGAAGATGCAGTGGCTCTCTGAGTCTTCCCATTACAGAGGGCAGTCGGATGCTGGTGTGTGCCTGCACCCAGGTGATAAGCTTCCATCTACGGACCCTGCAGCAATAGCTTTACATGAAGCTTCCTCCCAGATGATGTGCCCTGGTGATGTATTTCTTCCGCTGGGTTGTATGTAGCTCCTGTTCATAGCTTTCGCTCAGGATGTTGCCTGTCTTTTACCAGCTGACAGAACCACCCCTTTGCCAACTTGGTGCAGAGTCAATCCTGACAACTTCCTCCACAAGAGGCACAGGAAAGGCTCTGTGCACAGGGTGTACAGCTGGCAGACAAGGGGCAGGCCTGAAGCAGTCATTAAAGTATACAACAAACGAACTCTGTGGTACACCACTGGATGCAAGCTCCCAGTCACGAAAATACCTTTTGATCATGCTGTCTGCTTCCTGCCACTAAGCCAAGTTTAGATCCAGTTCGCAAAATTGCTTTGGATCCCAAAATCTCTTAGCTTCTTAACCAGTCTGCCATATGAGACCTTGTGAAAAGCCTTACTGAAGTCCATATAGACTACATCAACTGCACTATCCCATATCTACATGCTTAGTCATATTCTCAAAAAATTCAAGCAACTTTGTTAGTCGTGGCCTCCCCCATACAACGCTATGATGTCTATCCTTGATTAATCCTTGCCTTTCCAAGTGGAGATTAATTCTGTCCCTTGGGATTTTTTCCAAGTTTACGTACCATATCCTTCACTTTTATCAATTCTCATCCCACCTCCGTCTCAACAGTCTTCTTTCTCATTATGACTTGTGTAGCATATTTTTGTTGGCAGAAGGCAGATTCAAAGTAAGTATTGTGTGTTTTTTTCCCGTCTTTATTGAGATATGGTGTTTGCAGTGCAGCTTTGCTCCAAACCCACACCAGCAAAAATTGTCAACACCAGAAATGGTGGTGGAAAGTGGCTCTCTTTTGTCATATGTAAAGCCTGCAGAATATAGTTAATGCGTCAAGAAGTACCCAACCCTGACTTTTGTTTAAGCCAAGACTCAGTTATTGTGCGATATCTGCAGTATTTTGCCTTTTATTAGACCTGTTATATTTCCTCTTACTCCACCCCCATCTAATCTCTTATTATTTCTCACTCTAGTGCTGTCTGCCTCTTGCAGTCCTTGTCACTAATGTTAATATCCTCCCCACATTTCCACAGATAAGACAAGCCTGCAAGGAATGTTAATGATCAGGAATGGATTCAGATCTAATATCACAACTGAAATTTTCTCAGCCAACATTCCTCCACTCTACTAAAGCTTATCACCATCTGCTAGGCTTAGAAGATACAGTATAGACCACAGTTCAAAGGTATGATTTTCATTCTGCTCCTAAAAATAGTACACAGACGTGCACAAATTACATTGATGTATCCATTGTGCAGCACAGAAACAATACAGAATCCAGTCATTAACCTATCCAAATGTCTATGAAGCCTCTATGCACTACCCAGACCACACCCATTCACACCAAGTTTTGTATCATGCATGAACTTAGAAATAATGCATTTGGTCCCCGTATCCAAATCATTGACACAAATTCTGAATAGCAGGGGCCCACTCACTGATTATTTCAGTACCTCACTCATCACCAATTCAACTACTGTGGCTGTTTGATGGGACGTAATATTTCAATGCTTTATTCAGGAGGATGTTGGCAATACATTTGCTTGCCTGTTCGAGAGTTGTAGGATGGAATATTGACAAATCCATGTTTAAAAAACGTTGCTGTCGGAAAAGTGGATGTGTTGGTCATCTTTTAATGTTTTACAGGTTCTGGCATAGCGCCTGCAGTTTCCAAATATAACCGCACTATTTAAGAAAGGAGGGAGAGAAATGGGGAACCACAGATCTGTTAGCTTGACATTGCTAATAGGAAAACTACTAAAATGTATTTTAAAAAAGATGTGGTATCTGGTCATTAATTTCTTAATGACCTGATTGGGCAGAGTCAACATGGATTTGTATCAGGGAAATTATGTTTGAAAAATCTGATTCAGTTTTCTTGGGGATTTTACCAACTGAGTAGATAAGGAGGAACCAGTAGAGATATGGTATAATTGGATTTTCAGAGGACTCCTTGGCCGTCCAGGACGGGAAGTATGTGGATGTGCTTCCCGCAGGAAACTCCCACTACGCTGGGAGACGAAGCTACCTAGATCCTGGACTGGGAGAGAGGGGTCTATATGAGTCACCTCACCTCCAACTCCGCCAGGGTGACCAATTTGTTGGCCCCACATTTTCAGCTGGAGATCATGGGTGTTAAAGAGCCATTGCCAGGCCACTTGCTTCATCTGACTGTCCAACTAGGGGTACTTCACTTTGGGAACATCTATACTCCTCTGGTCAGACTGAGGCAAACACACTTCTTTGAACAAGTGTCAGCTCGGCTTGCCTCCATTAATAAAAACTCGAGCATTATCCTCGGGGGAGATTTTAATTGCAGCCTTGAGGAGCGGGATCACGGTGGTGCCTAGGCTGGTGTAGCATCATGGAGGAGGTTGAGGGACTTGGTCAAGTCCTCCTACCTAGTGAAATTCTGGCAAAATTTCCATTCTGACTCCATCACCTTCACTTTTGTGAGGCCTGGCATTGGAGCATCAAGAATCGACCCCTTGTACGTTATGCAGGTGCACGTCTCCTGCATTCCGGTGACCTCTGTGTGGCAGGAGCCTGCACGGATCACCGCCCTAGGAAGTACGGAAAAGCCTTGGTATGCATGTCCATAGATCCTTAAAGAGAGCAGGACAGGTAGATAAGATGATTAAGAAGGCATTTAGGTTGCTTGCCTTTATTAGTCAAAGCAATGAATACAAGATCAAGAAAATTGAGATGGAGCCATATATAGCATTAGTTAGGACGTGGCTGGAGTACTGTGTGCAGACTGGTCACCATGTTATAGAAATTATGTTTAATTTCCTAGAGAAGGCGCAGAACAGATTCACCAGGATGTTGTCTGGACTGGAGCAATTCAGCTATAAAGAGGGGCTGAAGTTATTTTCCTTAGAGCAGAGAAGGGCATAGACAAAGTAGATAAGGAGAAACTTTTCCCCTTTGTGGAGAGGTCAGTAACCAGGGAGTGTAGTTTTAAGGGGAAGAGCAGGAGGCCTAGAGGGAATTTGCAGATTTTCTCTCACCAAGACTGTTTGGGTATGTGGAACTCACTATCTAAATAGGTGGTAGAGGTTTGAACCCTCATGAAATTTAATAACTGTTTAGATGTCATTTGAAATATGATAGCATACAGAACTATGGGCCAGGTGCTGGAATAGGATTAGAATAGAAGGATGTTTGATGACCTGTGAGGTTGCTATGTTGCAAGTGATTAAATTAGAAGATTTGCAACAGACCAGAATTGGAGGAGTGTGGGAGTCTTGGAAAATTTAAGGCTGGAGGAGCCGACTGTCAGAGAGGCATGACCATGAAATAATTTGAAAACAAGGGTCAGTGTTTAAAAATTGACTTGTTGCCAGACTGTATGCCAACATAAAGGGAAGTGGAAGTGTTGAGCTGAAGATACGCTTGGATGGATGAGCTAGAGCTGCAGGAGCCAGTGTGACAAGAACAGGTGCCGCGGTGCAGATGTCAATGGATGGGTTGGCACATGTGTAAGGTCACAGTCCTCCTTATTTAAAGAGCTGTGCCAGTGGTTTCTATGCCTGCTTGCATCTAAGCTGAATAAATCAGCATGAAAAAAGTATAGATATGTCGCATCTAAACAGGCCAACAGGGCCTAGTAGGGCAATCAGCAGGGCCTCCAGCAGAATCATTCCTGACAAACTGGAAGTTTGGGTTCCACCTACCAAGATGTATCACCTCTCACTTTCCAACATCATAATCCGCCTGTCACTTTCTTGCCCACACTCATTACCTGCCCAAGTGTTTCTGCAGCCTCCATGCTTCCCCAACACTGCCTATCCTCCACCTATTTTTGTGTCATCTGAAAACAATACCTTCAGTTCCTTCATCCAGATCATTAATATATATCATGAATAGTTGTGGTCCTAAAACTGACCCTGTGAAACTTCACTAGTCACCAGCTGCCATCCTGAAAAAGACCCTGTTATCCCCACTTTCTGCTTTCTACCAGTCAGCCAGTCCTCTGTCCATGCCAGTGCCTTGTCCCTAACACCATAGGCTCTTATTCAGCAGTCTCCTGTTTGGCATTTTGTCAAAGGCCTTCTGGAAATCCAAATAGATTACATCCACTTGCTCTCCTTTGTCTAACTTGCTTGTTTCCTCCTCAGAGAATTCTAACTGATCTGTCAAGTATGATCTCCCCTTGATGAAGTCGTGCTGACTCATTCTTATTTAATCACGCACTTCGAATCATTCCACTCCACAATCTTATCCTTAATAATAGACTCTAAAATCTTGCAACAACCAAGGTCAGACTAATTGGCCTGAAAATTTCCATCTTCTGCCTCCTGCCCTGCTTAAACTGGGGTTTTATGTTAGCCATTTTTAAGTCCTCTGGAACCCTCCCTGAGCTTGCCACATCAATGCACACTGAATTACTCAAGCAATACTGTCTGGAGCAGGTATGCATACAATTAAAAAGGGGAATCAAATGAAGGAGTGTGCAACTTAAAAGGGGATAAACAGCAAAGGTAAACAAGAAGTTGTGCAGGATGCAAAGCAAAGTGAGGGAAAGCAAGCTAAGAAGCAGAGTTGTAGAGGACAGTGAAACATTACAAGGGATTGGAGGGATCAATTTGGGTCACTTATGGGAGAGTCAAATTTACAGCATTTGGGACAATATGGGGTGGAAGCTGGATATTAAGGAGGGGAATAGAATGGGGTAATTCGGAGAATCAGGGAGAAAAAAAAATAAGCAGTGCAACTGAACTGGAGGGTGTGTAAAGGACAGACCGGCACTGGAATTTCAATGAGTATAGCTCCTGAGGAAGAGAAGAACTGTCTAGATATATGGTGAAAGGTAACTGATGGAGAACAGAGGGGAAAGGAGAGGAGAGAACAAGACCATGTAAAGTGATGGGGAAGCAGTACTTGAAGAGAAAGTGTGAGATGTAAAAAAAACCTAAAAGAGAAGTAAAGCACCACAAATTTGCTGCAGCACTGCTCACTTCCTAAACAAGAATGTGAGAATCACCAATGCAAAAGAAAGGTGCCCCAGATCAGTTTGCATTTGCTTAGGCAGGGCAAATGCATACCCAAACCAAGCAATTGAAAGTGAAACTAAAAAAACATACTACATGAACAGTTCCTTAAGGCATTTATAATGAAGTCAAGCAGTGACAGTAAATTCATACCACTAATATCTCAAAGCTTAATACTACTGTGAAGGTAAGAGACACAGGATGGTGGTGGAGGGTTGCTTTTTGGACTGGAGGCCTGTGACCAGTGGTGTGCCACATGGATTGGTGTTGGGTCCACTGCTTTTTGTCATTTACATAAATGATTTGGATGTGAATATAGGTGATATGGTTAATAAGTTTGCAGATGACACCAAAATTGGTAGTGTAGTAGACAGCAAAGAAGGTTACCTCAGAGTACAATGATCAGATGGGCAAATGGGCCAAGGAGTGGCAAATGGAGTTTAATTTAGATAAATGTGAGGTGCTGTATTTTGAAAA
This sequence comes from Rhincodon typus, assembly GCF_021869965.1. NCBI lineage: Eukaryota > Metazoa > Chordata > Chondrichthyes > Orectolobiformes > Rhincodontidae > Rhincodon > Rhincodon typus. Next base: position 52,399,669 of record NC_063346.1, read on the forward strand.
GGCAAATCAGGGCAGGACTTAGACACTTAATGGTAAGGTCCTGAGGAGTGTTGCCAAACAAAGAAACCTTGCGGTGCGGGTTCATAGTTCCTTGAAAATGGAGTTGCAGGTATATGGGGTGATGAAGTAGGCATTTGGTATGCTTGCCTTTATTGGTGAATGTTTTGAGTCTAGAAGTTTTCAGATCATGTTGAGCTGTTCAGGTCATTGGTTGGGCCACTTTTGGAATACTGCGTTCAGTTCTGGTCTCCCTGCCTTGGGAAAGATGTTGTGAAAGTTGAAAGGGTTCAGAACAGATTTACAAGGTTGCCAGGTTTAGAAGGTTTGAGCCATAGGGAGAGACTGAATAGGCTGGGGTTGTTTTCCCTGGAGTGTTAAAGGCAGAGGGGTAACCTTATAAAAGTTTATAAAATCATGAGGATCATGGATAGGGTGAACAGCTAATGTCTTTTGCCTAGTGTAGGGGAGTCCAAAACTAGAGGGCACAGGTGTAAAGAGAGAGGGGAAAGATTTAAAAGGGACCTGAGGGGCAATTTTTTCACGCAGAGGGTGGTGCATGTGTGGACAGAGCTGCCAGAGGAGGTGGTGGAACCTAGTATAATTACAACATTTAAAAGGCATTTAAAAGGTTGAGTATATGAATAGTACAGTTTAGAGGTATATGGGCCAAATGCTGGCAAATGGTACTAGATTGATTTAGAAAGAAAATTCTGAGGAAGGGTCAGCAGACCCAAAATATTAACTCTGATTTCTCTTCACAGATGCTGCCAGACCTGCTGATCTTTCCCAGCAACTTCTGTTTTTGTTTCTAGATTAATTTAGGATATCTGGTTGGCATGGACGAGTTGGACGGAAGGGTCTGTTTCCGTGCTGTACATCTCTATAACTCTGACTGTTTTATCAGCCTTGTCACATCACACAATAATACTTCACAAGAAGGGTGGTTCACACTCACCAGCAATGATGATGATGTGGGGGTGGTTAGCACAAAATCAACCATTCACAGGTCACTGCATTTTAAAACTAATGAGTTGGGAGGCATGCCGTTATACAGCTGAACATTAAGTTGGAGCTAGTCACGTGGAAATATTCATCGTATTCATGGAAAGCAATGCTGGGATAAACAGCACAAAGCTCTCGTACTTTTCATTGTTAGGTAAGGGAAGACTAGTCATAGGTTAAAGGGAATGGACTTCTTCATGTACAAGTACTGTGACATTCTTTCACTCAACACAGGAACGGCTTAAGAAGGGCCCAGAGATACATTCATCATGTCAAGGTCCAAGTTGAAAAATGTATGCTTCATTCCACATATCTCTTCACAGATCTGGACTTCTGTGTCATCTTGTTGCAAGCACTGAACCCAGCACCTGTTTTAGGATTAGTAAGAACAGGAAGATGAAGGAGATAAAGGGAATGGCAATGACAACAGATAGTGCTGCGGCTGTGCAACAGCAGGGAGCAAAAGAAGTGGGAATCAGGCCCCTCAACACCGTTTACCAATCAATGGAGACAAGTCTTGTGAATATGTGCCTTCATTGCCTGCACCACTCAGGAGGAGAACTCTGATACTCACTGGACAGTGTTTCCAGAGTAGTAATTGTTTACCATGCCCTATACAACCTTGCTTTATGAAGGTGTCAGGACATAGAAGGGGTGGAAATCAACCAAGCACCTGGCTCTTTAGGTGAGGGAAATGAAGTCTGAATGAGATTCAGAGGAACACATTCTGATACTGAAGATGCGCAGGAAGACCAGACAGTAGATAAGGCAGCAGGGCCCTCAAAAAACCAACAGAAACTAGATTTGAGAATGCATGACATTGTATGATTATAAGTCGACACTCTGAAGTAGTAGCTAATTGTCAAACATTTGTGTCCCTGCCCTGAAAGAATGCTTATTACCCAGAAGTGGTGATGTAATTTACCCTGCTATTCATACATTGAACAGCTCTATGTCTTCTTTGCGCCAATAAAGTCATGCTCAGTTTACTAGATTGAGCATGAGGCTGCAGTTATGTGGGCTTACTTGGAGATATTGTATCCTTGGTGCTTGCATGTAAAACTTGTTAGGGAACTTACACTATTGCAGAAACTTAGAGGAGCTACAAGATGATGAATGACTTATGAAAAACAATTGTTTGGCTTCAGTTCATGCTTCCCAGAGGTTGCGTCCTCCCGGATAATATATTTGAATGAGAAGCTCAGCATTCCACAGAAAGCTGCACCTGAAGCACATGTGAGCATTTAGGCAGCTCAAACACAAACTGCTAATGTTGTTACAGATGGGAAACAGCACGCAGGAAAGTATAAAAATGTTGTGTGTTTATTTATAATATCATGGCTCATAAAAGATTGACACCCATGCATACAAAGTGACTTCTACATTCTTTCATCTTTCTCTTCCTACCACTTTATCTCGGTGCTACCTCTACTCTACTGGTTTATTGGAAGCCCATTGACTGCTTTGCTACCTTGCCACAGATTAATTTGGTGCTTACTTCTGATCATCTACTGAGCTGTGGCTTGCTGGGTTTCTCCTGTAAAGGTACAGGTGAAACCTCCTTGGCCTGAGCTGATGGAGATGTCTGGATTACTGGCCTGAGAGGAGACTTTCTAGGTTTTTTCCAAGATCTCTCTCACTGTTGATATGCAGTGGCACTTCCCTTATTCATTGAGGTGATGGAACACCTGGTGTGAGATTAAGATCCCTTGAAGACCTCTCACTGATGTATTGAATGAATGCCTCCTTGGATCAAGCAATAGAGTGAAGGTCTCGGCACACATTTGGTAGATATTGACTGTTCTAATGGACCTGGCTTTCCAAAGCATCTGTAAACTGGGTCAGAGAGATAGCGACACACTTACATGCTAGAGCCCAATGATGGTACTGGCGTTCATTGTGTGAAGTGCAATCCTCGTGTCTTTTAAATATTAAATATGGTCAGATGTTGGAGAAAAGAAAATCTTGAGGATAGTGAGGGGGTGCAGAACTACCTTCTTGCCCACTAACAAAATTCAGCAGTTTACTCGTGCATGTGTATGTAATGAGCTCTGAAGAAAGTATGAAAAAAAACCATCTTGCCTCGTATTAAAAAAAAAACCATCTTGCCTCCAAGCAGAAGTACCTTGCACTTTTCAGGCCCACTATGACATTTAGCTTGAAAAAAGAAATTCTTTCCCAATGTCTATATCACTAGAATAACAAATGCTTTGGTGTACACTATTAGGTGTCTGTTTAGCTATGAAGGAACATTGGATAATGCAATCCGTATTAAGGTTCCAAAAGACATTTTTTCAGCAGAGTGGGCTTTCTGGAAAATTGATTATTTACATGCTTGCAAGGTCATTGGAGGGCACTAAAGGATGAATGTTACATAATAGTGTGTGTGAAATAATGTGGCTCTTGCTTTTGAAAAAAAATATTTTTGCTGTTTCCAGTTGTTATGAAATTTTTGAGGAATCGAGTGTTTTCCTATTTAATGATTTGAATTTTGATCTTCTCTGCCGCATTCTTATATGGCAGTGTAATGAAAGTACTTGTAATAAATAAATTGGAAAATGGAATAAACCTTCACAATTTGCCAATGATGGTAGGCTAGCAGAATGGGAAGACAAGTGGCAGTTGGAATTTAATGCGGAGAAATGTGAGGTGATGGAGATTGGAAGGGGGATTAGGACGGACTGTTGGGGCAGCCCCTGGTCAGAGGTGGCACAATATAGTCGCCCATTGGCATAAATATGGCTGCAGTAACAGAATTAGCTTGCCTGATCCGACATTAAAGTGAGGCCATAAGTTAGCATAATGGTAGCTTTGAGAAGGAGTTATCTCAAGGTAGTGGGGTCTCCTTTGAACAAAGAATCTTACAAATTAATTTACAGAGAGTTCTGCACACAACAGCAGCTGCAGAGGTCGGTAGAAGACAGTTTGATGAGAAATATCTAAGAACAGACAGCCTGCAAGTTTGTAGCAAGCATTAAAGAGAAAAGTAGGATCCCACAATAATTGACACAGATGATAAGGGCGGGATTATGCCTTGTACAAATCTAGGAGATCAGACAGGTTCATTGAGCTGTGAAAGTGATTGCGTTTTAATCTTTTCGATGAACAAGATGTCGTCTTAGTAGGTAAAAAGATTTAGTCAGAGTTGGGGCAGTAAATTTCAGTCCAGAAAACAGTATGTTAATAGAATGAGTTATAATGCAGCTGCAAGATAGAAGGGAATGTCCAACTGAGCCTCCAAGCTCAGATGCTGCTCACAACTCATTAGCTAAAGAATATTAACAGGTTTAAACATAAAACTTTACATACAATTAACTTTATAGTAGAAGTAATATTATGAATCTTACAGCAATTATAGTAAGAACTAGCCTCCCTTTGTATCTTCTGTGATTAGGACAGTGGGAAATACAAAATGAGAAACAGAATTTGACAGGGATAGCAATGAATACAATGAATAACAGAATTTGAGCAGCCCTTAGAGATAAGCAAGTCTGGGAAATGTCTGAAAAAGAGTGAAGTCATTAACTTTGGAATGTGAATTAATGGGATGCATTGTAAGATCCCAACGCCCGATGATTACAATGTCTGATAAACATCATGAGATCATGGGGAACCTAGGGTTGTCCATTTTTGATCATGTGTGTCACAAATGGGATGTATAGATGAAGGGGGAAGGAACAGTAACAATGTTGCATGAAATTATTGTAACGCGAAATGTATAAAAATGCTGTATCCCACTGGGGAAATCAGAGTGTCATTGACCTCTCTTCTGATCTGAGCTGAATATTAAGATGGTGACTGGGCCCCATGTATAGGCCAGATTCGGAGTGGTCTCTGGCGTCTCCTGCACGTGCGGTAAAAAGCTCGAAGGAAGATCGATTGTACTTCTGAGCACAGAACTCAAGGCTGCTCTTTGACATCTCTCCCCAACAAGGACAATATAGATTTAATGGCATTTTCTAAAAAATGTGCAGGAAAAAAGAACCCTCAGGGTACATCGCATTGATCTTTGAAGGTGACAGTATACGATGCGAGAGTAATTAGTAAAGCAGATGGGCTCCAGGTTTCATAAATATAAGTATTAAGTACAAAAATGGGGAAATTATGCTGAGTGTTTATAAGCCTTTGGTTAGCCCATAACTACATTATTGCACTCAGTTTTGGTTATCACACTTGAGGAAGGATATGAGGGTGTTTGAGAGTGTGCAGAGGAGATTTATCAGAAAGGTTCCAGTGATGTGAGGTTAGGTTAGCTACAAGGTTAGGTTTGAGAAACTGAGATTGTTCTCCGCAAAGCAAATAAAGTTGATGGGATATTTGGTAGAGTTTATTACAGATTTATATAAACAAATAAAAACTGTCACCATAATCTGATAGTCTAAAGGCTGAGGTACAGATTTAAGCTCTTAAGCAAACAATTCAAATGTATGGAAGAAGCTTTTTAAGCAGAAAAATGCAATAACCTGTAATTTGCTGCCTGCAAAGGTACTGAAGATAATATTATTAATGATTTGAAAAGGAAATTGGATGGATATTTGAGGGAGATAAAGCTGTAGTTTATGGGAATAGAGCAGGGGCATGTGATTGACTGTTTGCTGTACAGAGAGCTGGATTGAATTTAATGGGGAGTACAGCCTTTTAGAACATGATTCTAACTCTGAAAGAGAAAATGAGAAAACAAGGAATATAGTTGGGTTGGATTATTAGAAGTGAAAAAGGGAGTATAATGCATTAATATCATTTAGCAGCTTTATAGTATTTGTGAAAGATGCATTCACGTTATGTTTTAGCACAAGAAGTACCTCAGTTATGAGGTTGCACCTACAAATCACAGAGTTAGGATTTGCCCAATATGAACTCTTGCTTGATGGTGTACGTTCTATGGATCACAGGCACTCTGCAGCTGCTGTGAGTCACTAGTTCTCCTCTAAGTGGCACTGTAGGATGTGCTAAGAGAGTGACTAGCAGCTGTATCCCTGTGGTAGTTGTGACCTTGTTTGCTGTGCCAAGTGACTTTCCTATTTATCAACCATTAGTAATGTTGAACATCTGCAGGCGCCTGTAAACTTTACATTATTGGATTCAGCATGGCAGCTGGACATTCTTAAGTATCATTATTAGTGACTCATAAGAAATAAGGAATAGGAGCAGGAGTAGGGCTTCAGGGCAGTCAAGCCTGCTCCCTTATTCAATAATATTTTGTCTGATTTTGGTCTCAAATCCACTTACCTACTGTTTTCCATAACACTTGAATCCTTTATCAATGCTGAAGATGCATGGAGGTGTTGGGTGAATTTTCTCCCAAATGTCATCAAATTACCCAAGAAAATGTACTCACAATAGTGATCAATGAGAGAAACGTCATGCCAAAAGTGAGAAACGCAGAATTTATAAGCCTTACAATCAGAGTCTGTTTCTGTCTCATACTCCAGTTACAAGTTATGCTCAATGAGATAAGCCTAGATCCCAAGATGTAATGGAAGGGTCTGAGTTGAAACATTCTGTTCAAAATGCTAAGTAACAGCAAGCTACTTGTTTGCAACCAATTAAAGATCAAACCTTTGTCAGACTTTAGATTAGGTCAGTAAAGTGCCTCAGAAGCTCATTACAAAGTTCCATGTCAGAGTAGAATTAGGCCAGAACTGGTTTAAACATAATTAAAACCTTTCTCTGAGTACTGCATTTCTTGCTTGTTCATTTCTTTAACTTAATTTAGCAATGAAATCTGAAAGGATTCATTCTCTTATGCACAAAGGATCGAGTTTGAGGCTTGGAGACTGCAATCTCTGAATAGCCAAACAATTCAGTTCAATATTCATGCATCAACAAATGATTAGGCAGAACATTTTTGTAAGAGATTACAAATAGTATTTTTGGACTGCAAAATTGGGGTAGAGTAGGTGACAGTAGATTCTATGTCTTCTGCGTGATTGACTGGAAAGGGGGAATTAGAAGAGATGATTGCGTGTGTGTGGCGGGTTGGTGGGAGGTTAATTATAATGTGTGTTATTGTGCGAGACTGAAGAAATAATTTTTATTTGATACTTAACCTGAATAAATGCTTGGAATTCATTACATTCCTAATTAGTTGTCAGAATTTTAATTGGAAGCTCCTGCCCTAATTATCTGCAAAATTTGAATCATTCAACATCACCCACATCAGTTAAGGATCTTCTATTATCCCATTTTGGAACAGAGCATGCCAAATTTATTTACCATAAATTAACAAAACCATCTTATAGTCATTTCATAGTACAGAACTTGACTGTTGCTGAAAAAAGATTATTTTGTCAAAACTTCTAATCTTAGACTCATTGGGATAATTCACAAGACTCCCAAAATAATGGGGAACAACACCTTTTTACAATATGAATAGAGAATGCTGGTTGGTTCAAGTGGATTCTGAGAGATGTGTTGCCATGGAAAATACACTAGTTAGGTGATGACTGACAGTTACCTGTTAAGCTTTGGTTAAATTTGGTTGTCAAGCTGAAAGGACAACCTGCCTCTCTCACAAATCAATAACGCAGAATATGAATTTCAGTGCCAGTATAACCCCAGGAGTGGTGGACTATTAAACAGTATGTTCCTTGCCTGTTCGGAAAAGGCAGTTTACTGATTGTACCCAAGCAGTCCATGCTTGCAAAACTCTGAACACAATTTTCAACATTAATGGGATTCCACAGTTCAGCAACATTTGCTAAATAATCTATAGCATGTTACGAATTACACTGACAACCAATTGTAAGACTTTCAGAGGGCTCACGATGTGGTGCACTTGTCTATACTAAAAGCTACATGTATCAGTACACAGAACCCTGTTCTTTGCAAGTAGAAAGAACATGTACCCACACTGTGCCTGTTTCGACTAAACAAAATACGTGACAGCCATTCTCTGGTTCAACCTGCAGTGCAACGCCTTGACCTATCGGAATCAACTTACATGGCTTAAACTTCAACAAAGTTTGGCAGTTATCGCCTAACTCATACATTCTCTATGGTAACACCCTGATCAATCAGAGTCCACTTGCCATTCAATCAAAGTGCTTTACTCACACGGTATCAAAACATTGCTCCCTTTACATTTGTATTCTTACAAATTGTCCTGATGAGTGCACAGCAAGAAGCTTTGATAAAATGTCTTTTTTCAGCAAAAAAATCTTACTTATCAATTCAAAATTAAAACATTTAAAAATGTATATATACAGTCTTTGCTAATTATGCCATTTGTCTATCTAAAGAACACAAGTGTAAAAGATAATTTGGCTTTATAACTACATCATCTAATAAAGGAATTAGTGAAAATGAAAAAAAAAACCCTGAAAATAGTGAGAATGACAGAAAAGAAACCCCTGAAAACAAAGTAGTCATCCAAAAGCATAAAGTAGGTCTTAGCCATTCAAATTACTTTTTATACCTGCATTCTGACTTCCTGTGTTTTATGTATGAGACCTATATCCCTCAGCACCTTAAGAATTCTATAGTCTGTCCGTTTGAATAATTTGTTTTTCTATTCTTATCAAAGTGGGTATCTTCACATTTTCCCATATTGTTCTTCCTTTGCCAAATTCTTGCATACTTTATTTTCCTTTGCTGACTCTTCATATCTTCCTCAGAACTTGGTAGGAAAAACCATGGAGAGACATTACAAAATAAGGGCACATTCTAAAGAGTATACAGAAACTTTGTGTGTGTGTGTGTAAAATCATTGAAGGTGACTTAATAAAGAGAGTAGTTCATAAAGCACACAGGTGTAGTGATTAGAATGAAGTCAGCCAAGTGGACATCATAAAATATGAGTTCCCTGTTTGGACTTATTAACGTGGTCCAATCAGGGAGTACTGGCTAAAAGATATAAACAGAAATGTCAGAGGTTCTGTTTACTCAAAGAGTCAGCTCTAAGTTGGCTGGGTCACTGTCTCGTACTGTGCATGTGTATGGTGACTTGGTGACAGTCTACCTGCCTTTGTGGAGTTATTTCAGTGGCACCAAGAGAACAATCACTCGCAACAGTCGTCTTTAAGTAGGGATAAGCATTTCTGGCATCATGCCACTATTTGGGAAGCTTGATTGTTGATCTTGCCATTGAAGATGGGCCCAGTATGTGGAGAGAATGCATTATTTTTTCTGGGCAAATACATCGTGGCAAATGAAAAGCCATGTGCAATTCTCCTGACAGATTGTGGATCCACAGCTTTCTCGGTTATTAGAAGCCTAACTTTCTTGGAGACACCAGATACTAAAACCTTTCAAGAGTTGATGGAATTAGTTAAGGAGTATTATGCCTCGTCTAATTCTGAGATGCTATCAGTTTTACTTGGCAGTTTGAGAACCGGGGGAATCTGTATCAGGATTTTTGACAAAGTTAAGACAACTGGCAGAGCCATATCATTTTGATTTAACCCAAAGTGAGTTGCTGAGAGACCGTTCAATATGTGCAATTAATGATGTGACCATGCCAAAGCACCTACTAGCTAAAGCCAACCAGACTTCAAACAGGCACTACAATTGGCTTTGCCATTAGAAAATGCGGCAAGTGGATATTATGAGTTACAGGGTATTCTGACAGAAGTGGACACCTTGCCAGTCCCACTGAGCTTGGGCAACATCACTTGAGTGAAGTCAACTGCATAGCCTCACTTATGAGTCCGCTAGGCCTGAATTTAGTAATAGAACTCATAGGCCTGTATCCAGGCAAGTACACACCCTGGAAAGTCCACCTATAGCTGGTTTGGAACAGTAAAATTGCTTTGCAACATCCAAATCAGAACCAATGAAAAAAACATTTGGTTAAATAGTCACCCATTTCTAATGGAGGTGGATACCAGTGCGGCTGTATCAGTGATTGTGGAACTAGTCTTTACCAAAATTCGATTTGGATTCCAACCCTTAAATTTGCATAAGATCTCAGCCAGGCTGAGAACCTATACCAACGAACCCCTACAGATTAATGATACAACTTCGGTTCAGCTCTGTTTCGAGAAGCAGCTGGTTCAGTTATTGCTGATTGTAGTAAAAGGTACAGGCCCAAGCTTAATGGGGTGAAATTGGTTGAGAAAGATTCACCATAATTGGCTCAACATTTTTCGATTAGGAAATGGCAGCCTGAATGAAGTCGTAATTGAATATGTGGGAGATTTTCAGGAAGATATAGGGATTATCAAAGGAGCCAAAGTCACCTTACGTGTTGACTAAGAAGCAATTCAAAGATTCTGCAAGGCCTGCCCAGTGCCATTTGCCTTATATGCAGAATAGAATCATAGAGTTGTATAGCACGGAAACAGACTGTTAACTCCAACTTGTCCATGCCAGCCAGGTATCCTAAATTAATCTAGTCCCGTTTGCCAGCATTTGGCCCATATCCCTTTAAACCCTTTTTATTCATGTACCCATGCAGATACCTTTTAAATGTTGTAATTGTACCGGCCTCCAAGACTTTCTCTGGCAGCTCATTTTGTACACACACCACCCTCTGTATGAAAAAAATTGTCCCTTGGGTCCCTTTTAAGTCTTTCCCCTCTCACCTTAAATCTATGCCCTTTAGTTTTGGACTCCCCTATCCTAGGAAAAGGACTTTGGCTATTCATCCTATCCATGTCCCTCATGATTTTATAAACCACTATAAGTCACCTCTTAGCCTCCGATACTCCAGAGAAAACAGCCCTAGCCCATTCAACTTCTCCAATAACGCAAACCCTCCAACCCCAGCCGCATCCTTGTAAATTTTTTCTGATCCCTTTCAAGTTTAACTACACCTTTCCTACAGCACGGACCAGAATTGGACTCAGTCTTCCAAAGTGGCCTAACCAATGTCCTGTACAGTCACAACATGACATCCCAACTCCTATAGTCAATGCACTGACTGATAAAGGCAAACATACCAAATATGTTGTTCACTACCCTGTTTACGTGCGACTGCACTTTCAATTAACTAAGAACCTGTACCCCAGGGTCTCTTTGTTCAGCAACACTCCCCGGGACCCTATCATTAAGTGTGTACAACCTGCCCTGATTTGCCTTACCAAAATGCAACATCTCACATTTATCTAAATTAAACTCCATCTGCCACTCTTCAGCCCATTGACCCATCTGATCAAGATCCCGTTGTACTCCGAGATAATGTTATTCACTATCCAGGACACGATCAATTTTGCTATCTGTAAACTTACTAACCATACCTCCTATATTGCCAACCATATCATTTATACAAATGACAAAAAGCAGTGGACAAAGTACCAATCTTTGTGGCACACTGCTGGTCACAGGCCTCCACCATCCTCCTACCTTTAAACCAATTTTATATCCAAATGCCTGTCTTTGGATTCGATGTGATCTGACCTTGCTAACCCGTCTCCCATGCAGAGCCTTGCTGAAGTCCGTATAGACAATGTCCAGCACTCTATCTTCATCAACCTTCTTTGTTACTTCTCCTGAAAATTCAAATCAAGTTAGTGAGACATGATTTTCCATGCACAAAGCCATGTTGACTGTCCCCTTTCAGTCCTTGTGTTTCTAAATACAAGAGGCAGAAATCAGGAGGCTGGAAAGTGAGAGAATTATCAAATCAATAGTTTGTGGAATGGGCAGCACTGGCCATATCGAATGTGAAGCCCACTAGGTCCGTTCGCCTTTGTGGGGATTTCAAACAAATGGTAAACAGCTTTTCATACCTTGATAAATACCTAATCCGTTGCATAGAGGATTTATTTGCAAAACTGACCGGTGGGCTGTCCTTCACAAAGCTGGACATGAGCTATGCATATCTGCAATTGCGGTTAGATGAGGATTCCCAGAAGTATAGTACAATTAATACCCGTAAGGGTTTGTACCAATAATGAGGCTGCCTTTTGGGATATCATCAGCCTGTGTCATTTTCCAGTGGATAATGGAGAGCATTTTACAAAGTCTACCACATTTATCTGGATGACAAGCTAATAACCGGGAAGACCAATAAAGGGCATTTAGAGAACTTGGACATAGTGCTTAAATATTTCTCCAAGGCAGGTGCACATTTCTGGAGGGGGACAATGTGTGTTCCAGGCACTCAAGTGACCTGCTTGGGCTACAGAGTCGACAAGACCGGGTTACATCTGTTGGAAGACAAAATGTGGGTGATTAAAAGCTCCCATGTCTGTAATGGAACTTAGGTCTTTCCATGGGTTGGTGAATCATTTCCAAAACTTCATACATCACCTGACCTCCATCCTGGCACCCTTACATCTGCTATTGAAAAAGGACTAGCCTTGGAAATGGCCTTGTAGCCAAGATGTAGCCTTCAGGGAAGTGAAGAAGTAACTACCATTGTCTAAAGTGTTAGCACACTACAATCCTAAGCGAGATGTAGTGTTGACATGCGATGCCTTCCTGTGTGGTATCAGTGTTGTGTTGGCTCACACAGCCCAATGGAGAAGAACATCCAAGAGTAGTTATTTTTGATGTGAAGAAATTCCACCAATACCTTTACGGATGTAAATTTGTAATAATAACGGATAACAAACCCCTGCTACAGCTACTTAAAGAGGACAGGGCCATGCCACCCATAGCTTCAGGTCGAATTCAGCAGTGGGCTCTTATTCTGAATGCGTACAATTACCGCCGTGAGGCCAAGTGGCAAACGTAGATGCTTTGAGCCACTTTCCACGGATGGATACACCACCAATGGTGCCACCTCCAGAAGATTCTGTTCTGCTTTTAAACTTTCTGAACACCCAGCCTCTGTTGACAATATCAGACTGTGGACACAAAAAGATCCTATCTTGGCAAAACTGAAACAGCTCGTGATAATGGGGTAAACAAAAGGGTCACCACAATCAGAATTGAAACCTTTCTGGACCTGGTGAGATCAGATCATCATAGACACATTATTGTGGGGAGCAAGAGTGTGTTGAGCAAAGGTTGCCTCCAGCTACTGGCTGAACTCCACCAGGGTCATCCAGGGGATTGGAAACATTGGCAAGAAGTTAAGTCTAGTGGCCAGGTTTGAATCTCGACATAGCCGCGTTGGTGAGGCAGTGCCCAGAGTGGGCAAAACTTACCGCTGGCAGTGCCTCCACGTTCGTGGGAATGGCTGTGTAAACCCTGGACTCTGTTACATGTCGCTTATGCTGGTCCTTTCATGGGCTGAATGTTTTTAGTCATTTTGGGCACCAACTCAAAATGGTTGGACGTGCATAGGCTTCATTTGTCAAACACGGGGATGACGATTGAAAAGTTGCGAGCGTCATCTGCAATACACAGACTCTCGGAGGAGTTGCTCACAAACAACGGGTGATCATTTACCAGCAGGGAATTCAAGTATTTCCTAAAGTCAAATGGCCTTTGGCATGTAAGGACAGCTCTATACCATCCCTCGTCCAGTGGTCCAGTGGACAGAGCAGTCCAAACTTTGAAGACAGACTTAAAGAAACAGCCTACAGCTTCACTCTTTACCAAACTGTCCCGATTCCTGTTTTATTGTAGGACCACCCCTCACGGAACTACAGGGACAGCTCCAGCAGAGTTGCTAATAGGGAGAAGGCTCTGCACCAGGTTAAATGTAATCTTCCTGAAGCCAGGAGGAGGGTGAAATGGCATCAAGAATGTTAAAACCAGGCACAAGATTCCTCTAAGCATGAGAGGCAGTTTACTTTAGGGGACAAAGTTTGGTGTCGAAACCATGAGAATGGCCCTTCGTGGGTAAGAGGCATGGTTGATGTGAGATCAGGTCCCGTGATGTGCAAAGTTCGGGTAGGAGAGGCGGGCCTGAAAAGCACATGGACCACATGAAAGCTGAAGCCTCACAAACAAGGCAGGAGCAAACATACCTGGCCCCTCACAACATTAAGCAAGGCTGTCAGAACCATTGGCTTCTCCCCTTCTGCCTACTGTTGAAGAAACTTCTGCGGCTGGGATGGGCATGGCAGAGGTCTCTCTCTTTGTGTGTGTGTGTGTGTGTGTGTGTGTGTATGAAAGGGGAATTTATAAGAGCTGTAGAGTTTTAATTAGTACCATTATTGGCTGTTGGCTAATAATTGTTTATGTGTAGCTAGAGTCTAGTTACTTCTAATAAATAGTAATTCTTGTTAAGTAGAGAAACCTGGTTCATGTTTTCTGTCAACCTGGGTATGAAAATCAGGTAAATCAGAGAATCTTTGCATTCTTCTTAAATTCTTTGACTTTTGTGACAATTCTGGGGACAACAGGCCTTGATTTCCACTATACTCCCCCAGATGAGGCATATAATTAGCCAGGGATCGCTCATCTTTTGTACAGGGGGGTTTTTTTCTCCATGGAATATACCTTGGTTGCGAATTATGTCATGTCTCCTTAGATGTGTACTGTTGATTATCAACTACATTTCCATTTAATCTATTTTTCCAGCCCATTTTATCCAATGGTGTCTTCATACCTTTGTAATTGCTTTTATTTAAGCTTAAAATCCAAGTTTTGCAACCTGTAACTGAATATGAAATTTGATCATATTACATTTACACTCGCCTTCAGTATCCTGGACCATGAGATTATTGAGTAATCCTTTGTTGTTACTGATTATTAGATCTAAAATAACCTCTTTTCAGGTTGGTTGCATAATCTATTGTTCTTCAAAACTGATCCAAATAAGCTTGATGAAATCAGCCTCAAGAATTTGTCCAATGGATATAAAGTCTAAAATTGCCCACAATTTTCCTGGTGCCTTTCCTCCAAGATCCAGTTACTTGTTGATTAGCTCATTGTCCTATCACTGTCCCCATTGTTTGGGGGCATACATTATCATAAAATATAGAGTCATAGAATCATCCAGCATAGAAACAGGCCCTTTAGTATCGATAATAGTATTGTATAGATTATAATACATATCCTTCACATTTAATATTGCTCTGTGTAGCATTTTTTTGCTTCAGCAGCATTTTAGTTTCAGGTCCCATTTTCCCATTGAAATGCGTAGTCCCCACTTTAATGTTCCAGGTCCGCTTTAATCTTTATGGTTCAAGTGCTTCAGGATTTCTGCATATGCATCAATCTATCTTTAGTGTAAGGCCTCAGTTCCCAGTTTTGTGCACACGCATCAACACATGTTCAACATGAGGCTCCACACTTCTACATTTCAGCCATTTTGCATAGGCACATGTCATCAACATCACATTGTCCCCTGTACGTTGCACCATTGTACTGTTGTCCAGAGAACGTTGTGTAGAAAATATTGTGAAGATCTGTGAAAGTTTTTGAAGGATTTGCTGCAAGCAGAACACCTGGAGTTGCTTCATCTATAGTGCTGCACAGAATATTCTGCAGCAAGAAGCTGTGCAGATACAGTACAAAAATTACAGACATTTATTTTACTGGTCGGCTTGTTTTTCTACCGGACACAAGTGAGGAGCCATCTAAGTCACTGGGAGAACAGGTGAGGCAGGGACAGCATTTAAAGCCAATGGGAGGCCCAGATAAGTCAGAAGAGCCATTTTAGAATTCCTTGTCCCAGACTTCTGCTGTAATCCATTTTGAGCAAAGACTCAGAAATGCCCTCAAGTGATGGTAGTGAGTCTACTGCTGCAAAGAGAAAAGGAAAACAATGTGCCTTGCGGTAAAATTGGATGTTTTAGGGTACCTTGAAGCATGAAAACAAACAGTCAATTTTGTTAGAATACTTGGACTAGCCTCTACCACAGTGAGAATAATCTGTAGTAATACTGACAAAGTCAAGCAAAATGTGCAAAGTGTTATATCTTTAAGTGTTGGCGGAATGAGTTCGTTTCGAAACAGCATTATGGACCAACATGGAAAGACTGGGCATGGGCATTCTGGATCAAAGAACAAACCAAGTGCCAGGTGCTTTTTAGTTTGATGTTTGTCCAAGAAAAAGCCAGAAGGCTGTATGATACCTTAATGAATAAGTAGGGTGAGAGTTCATTGCCAGAAAATTTCAGTGCTAAGTCATACATGATTCAGTCATTTCAAGAAGAGTGTCTATTTGTACAACATTAGAATGGGAAGCAGCTAGTATTGATATAGGAGGGGCTGATGAACTCTCTGCCCACTGGAAGAGATTCATTGAAAAAAGTGGTTATTCAGTAGAATATGCTTTCAAACTTGGAAATGTCTAACCCAGTGACTGTAACTTTGGGAAGAGGAGAAGTCTGCATCAGGATTTAAAGCTGCCAAAGGTTGCCTGACTGTTTTGCTTGGTTGGAATGCTGCAGGAGATTTAAATTTTTTGCTCACAGTGATGTACCAGTTTGAGAAAGGAGGGCCATTAAGGAAAACCGAAAGAGTTCTGAGGAAGGGTCACCGGACCCGAAACGTTAACTCTGTTTTCTCCTCCACAGATGCTGCCAGACCTGCTGAGCTTTTCCAGCAACTTTGTTTTTGTTGTTGAGGGCCATTAAGGAGTTACTCCAAAGAGCATCTCAGGAATGGTTTTTCTTTTATCATATGGTTTGATGCCACACTGTGACTTTAGATCAAAGACAGACTAATGAAGGAGATGGAAATGTGAGAACTGTCTACAAGATCAGAATTCAAAGTAACACTATACTTCCATACTGCTAGTACTAAATACTGCTATACATGGTAATCATAGATATACCAAACTCTGATTTTAATAAGGAATAATCTATGTTCGTGTTCATGTACTCTTCATACTCTTTCACGTTCTATAGCATTCTAACTCCATCCACACAGTGATATTAATCCTCAGTGATGTTCACTTCTGTGACATCATTACAAGGTACTCCAGAGTTCTGAAGTCCTTACAAATACTTCTCTATGTATGGCAAACCTACTTGGAGGACACTTTATGCCAGAGAACATATTATTTTCAAAATATTGCTCCTGTTGGATTGCCCAGGTTATCCCATCAGCCTTGATGAGATATCTGAAAACATGAGGATGCTTTTCCTGCTAGCAAACAGTCCATGGATCAGGGAGCAATAGCAATATTCAATGCCTACTATATCCACTATATCATCTCTCAATTCATTAATATTTCAAATGGTAAGAATGCACCAGTAAGGGAATTTTGGCATGGCTCCAACTTCAAGAGCATCGACAATACCACTGGTGAATGGAATGGAGTCATGTCAGTGTGGCTGAATGGTCTGTAGCAAAGATTGAAGCCCAAGTAAGTCATGAAATCATGACCTTACAGAGGTAGAACAGCTGTGATAAAGTGGATGACACTAACATGGTAGAATTGCTTGCATCTCTTGAAGAGGAATTGTCTAACAAAGACTTTTTGCAGCTCAAGAACCAATAGCCTGAAGAGGAAGACAGTGGCTGAATCACTGTCCAGTTGATAAAGTGATGATAATCATCACAATGACCCGAACAGAGATTGCAATGCCAGAATGAGCAGAAGGTTCAATTATGCAATTAACTGTCACAAGGAGATCTACTGGGAAAAGGAAATCAGAGCTGTCCAACAGTCCTTGGCAACATTT
Organism: Rhincodon typus; assembly: GCF_021869965.1. Taxonomy (NCBI): domain Eukaryota; kingdom Metazoa; phylum Chordata; class Chondrichthyes; order Orectolobiformes; family Rhincodontidae; genus Rhincodon; species Rhincodon typus. Next base: position 52,417,086 of record NC_063346.1, read on the forward strand.
GGTGATCATGGCCCTTCATACCGTTAATGCCACTACATTGTCGGATGCCTTCTTCAATTCAGAACGAGCAGTATCTTCAAAAGATCCTCAAACTCCAGTGACAAGAAAGGCATGACAACAACAAGATCTTCCCCTGAGCCAAAATACCCAGTATTGAGGGTCTAAATCATTCAAAGTCATCTCCACTGAAACCTTTAATTATGTCCTCAAACCATTCTGATGCTGTCAAACATCCTCAGCAATACATAGTGACCGACCAAAATTGAAGATGGTCTGTTTCAGGAGGCAGTGGCACCAGAGAAGCAATGATACAATGTCAATCGAACAGAGACATGATTACAGGTAACCAAGTCAGGGAACTGAATATTTAGGGGTACTCGAAATTGAAGAAAAATAGACAGAAACTATAAGGAGGTGGAGTACTCTATTACTAAAGAATGGTATCAGGATATCAATGAGATCAGGACATAGCATCAGTTTAGATGGAAATAAGAAATAACAAGGGAAATAATTCACTGATAGAAGTATATTATATATTAATATTATATACAGTGTATCCTCACTTCAAGTCAAGTTTGTATTCCTGAAAGTTATGATTTGAAATAAAGAGACTTTGATTGCTATTGAAAACCATCTCCAACTAATGTTAAAGCCTTTCAAGTAACACTGGTCCAAATGTGGAAGAGTCTGGAGATTGCACGTCAAACTTACCAGCCAACTCAGAACCCATCAGCCAAAGCAGAAGCAAGCTATGCCAAGCCAGGGGACTGCTTAATAGAGACTAGTGAGGGTTGTCTAATTTAAATTTTTACAGCATTTCTACTGTATTGAGTGACTTTTTTTTTGTTTTGCAAATTATTTTAGCCAGGAATGGACGGTGCTACATGGTATTTCAAATTTTATATTTTTCTCTTGGGCAAAAATTGTCCTCAGGAACCTAACTCTGGCTTTAACATTAATTGGAGATGGTTTTCAATAGCAATCAAAGTCTTTTTATTTCAAATCATAACTTTCAGGAATACAAACTTGACTTGAAGTGAGGATACACTGTATATAATATTAATATATAATATACTTCTATCAGTGAATTATTTCCCTTATTATTTCTTATTTCCATTTAAACTGATGCTATGTCCTGATCTCATTGCTATCCTGATACCATCCTTTATTAATAGAGTACTCCACCTCCTTATAGTTTCTGTCTATTTTTCTTCAATTTCGAGTACCCCTAAATATTCAGTTCCCTGACTTGGTTACCTGTAATCATGTCTCTGTTCGATTGACATTGTATCATACTCTTTTATTATCATTGGTGTCATAATTTTACCTATTGTATTACAAATATGGTATGCATTCAAATCGAGATAACATGGTGTAGAGCTGGATGAACACTGCAGGCCAAGCAGCATCAGAGGAGCAGGAACGCTGACGTTTCGGGTGGAGACCCTTCTTCAGAAATGGGGGAGGGGAAGAGGATTCTGAAATAAATAGGGAGAGAGGGGGAGGCGGATAGAAGATGGATAAAGGAGAAGATAGGTGGAGAGGAGACAGACAGGTCAAAGAGGCGGGGTTGGAGCCAGTAAAGGTGAATGTAGGTGGGGAGTTAGGGAGGGGATAGGTCGGTCCAGGGAGGACGGACAGGTCAAGGAGGCGGGATGAGGCTAGTGGGTAGGAGATGGGGGTGGGGCTTGAGATGGGAGTAATGGTTAGGGAGGCAGGGACGAGCTGGGCTGGTTTTGGGATGTGGTCGGGGGAGGGGAGATTTTGAAGCTTCTGAAGTCCACATTGATACCCTTGGGCTGCAGGGTTCCCAAGCGAAATATGAGATGCTGTTCCTGCAGCCTTCGGGTGGCATCATTGTGGCAATGCAGGAGACCCAGGATGGACATGCCATCCAAGGAGTGGGAGGGGGTGTTGAAATGGTTCGCGACTGGGAGGTGTAGTTGATTGTTGTGAACCGAGTGTAGGTGTTCCACAAAGCGGTCCCCAAGCCTCCGCTTGGTTTCCCTGATGCAGAGGAGGCCACAACGGGAACAGCGGATACAGTATACCACATTAGCAGATGTGCAGGTGAACATCTGTTTGATGTGGAAGATCTTCTTAGGGCCTGGGATGGGGGTGAGGGGGGAGGTGTAGGGGTAGGTGTAGCACTTGCTGCGGTTGCAGGGAAAAGTGCCGGGGGTGGTGGGACTGGTGGGGAGTATGGAGCGGACAAGGGAATCGCGGAGAGAGTGGTCCCTCCGGAAAGCAGATAATGGTGGGGAGGGAAAAATGTCTTTGGTAGTGGAGTCAGATTGCAGATGGCAGAAGTGTCGGAGGATGGTCCGTTGGATCCGGAGGTTGGTGGGGTGGTACGTGAGGAGGAGGGGGATTCTGTTTTGGTTGTTATTGCGGGTAGGGAGTGTGAGGGATGAGTTGCGGGAAATGCGAGAGACACAGTCAAGGGCGTTTTCGACCACTGTGGAGGGGAAGTTGTGGTCCTTGAAAAACGAGGACATTTGGGATGTCCGGGAGTGGAATGCCTCATCTCGGGAGCAGATGCGGCTGAGGCGAAGGAATTCGGAATAGGGGATGGCCTTTGTGCAGGAAGGTGGGTGAGAGGAGGTGTATTCTAGGTAGCTGTGGGAGTCGGTAGGCTTGAAATGGATATCGGTTTCCAGGTGGATGCCAGAGATGGAGACAGAGAGGTCCAGGAAGGAGAGAAAGGTATCAGAGGTGGTCCAGGTGAACTTAAGGTTGGGGTGGAAGGTGTTAGTGAAGTGGATGAACTGTTCGAGCTCCTTTTGGGAGCACGAGGTGGCGCCGATACAGTCATCGATGTAACGGAGGAAGATGTGGGGGATAGGGCCAGTGTAGCTTTGGAAGAGGGATTGTTCCACGTCTCCTACAAAGAGGCAGGCAAAGCTTGGGCCCATGCAGGTACCCATGGCCACACCCTTTGTCTGTAGGAAGTGGGAGGAATTGAAGGAGAAGTTGTTAAGAGTGAGGACAAGTTCAGCTAAGTGGTTGAGGGTGTCACTGGAGGGCGACTGGTCGGGCCTGTGGGACAGGAAGAAACGGAGGGCCTTTAGGCCATCTGCATGGGGAATGCAAGTGTATAGGGACTGGACGTCCATGGTAAAGATAAGGTGTTTGGGACCAGGGAATCGGAAGTTTTGGAGGAGGTGGAGGGCGTGGGTGTTGTCACGGCGTAGGTGGGGAGTTCCTGGACCAAGGGGGAGAAAATGGAGTCGAGATGAGTTCGGTGGGGCAGGAGCAGGCGGAGACAATGGGTCGACCAGGGCAGTCAGGTTTGTGGATTTTGGGAAGGAGATAGAAATGGGTGGTGCGGGGTTGGGGAACGATGAAGTTGGAGGCTGTGGGTGGGAGGTCACCTGAAGTGATGAGGTTGTGGAAGGTTTGGGAGATGATGTTTTGGTGGTCGGGGGTGGGATCATGATCAAAGAGGCGGTAGGAGGAGGTGTCAGAGAGCTGGCGTCTGGCCTCGGCGATGTAAAAGTCAGTTCGCCATACTACAACTGCTTCTCCCTTGTCTGTAGGTTTTATGGTGAGGTTAGGGTTGGAGCGGAGGACTGCACATTCTGTGGGGGAGAGGTTGGAGTGGGTGAGAGGGGTGGAGAGGTTGAGGCGATCGATGTCATGACGGCGGTTGGAGATGAAGAGGTCAAGGGAGGGTAGGAGGCCTTGGGGTGGTGTTCTGGAGGAGGGGGTGTGTTGGAGGCGGAAGAAGGGGTCAGTAGGGGGAGGGTTAGGCTCACGATTAAAGAAGTAAGCGCGGATGCGGCGGAAAAACTGTTCAACGTCCAAGCGTGAGTTGTATTCGTCAATGTTTGGGTGGAGGGGGACAAAGGTGAGCCCTTTACTGGGGACTGACCGTTCATCCTCAGTAAAGGGGAGGTCTGGGGGGATGGTGAAGACCCGGCAGGGCTGGGTGCTACTGTCTCCTCTGGAGCTGCTGGCTGTGGAGGCAGGGGGTGGAGCGGCGTGGGTGGAGTGGCGTAGGCCGGTAAATCTTGGATGTTGGTGGCAGCGGCGTCCTCGATGTCTGTGGTGTTGGCCTCGGAAACGGAGGCAGCGGTGTCAATGGCATTCGCTGTACCGGAAGTGGCGTACTAGACGGCGGCGGATGTGACATCATCCATGGAATCCACGGGTGCTCCGAAGGTGGCCACATGGCCACTGGCGGCGGGCACATGGTGGGGAAGGTACTGGGTAGGATGGCAGGCACCAGTAAGTTTAAAGTACTTTCGGTTTTTAGTGTCCAATAAAGCCGAGTAGAATTGTGAGTTCAGGTTGCGGATCCTGCGAAGAATAAAAAACAGGAGAGGTCCTTCGCAGGTCTGGGAGAGGGAGGCTCTGAGCTGGGGTCAGCTTAATTGTAGTATCAGGAGATGCCGGCGCATTGCTGCGAGTGTGTGTTTCAGGAGTCGCAGGGAGAAAAGCTTCTGAAGGATGTCAGTGTTGTGAATGTAGCGGTCGTCGCGGTTGGGGCCAAATTGGGAAGGCTTAAGTGTAGACTGTAGTCTGTTGGGGATGATCCGGTTCCGGGCGATGATCCGATTCCGTAGGCAGGTACTCAGAAAGGCAATGTGGCTGTAGTACCTGGTTTGCTTCAGGACGTGGTCGAGCAGTTTCAGGGCCGAAGAGATTACAAGAGGGTTGCAGTGGGAGACGGATACATTGAGATCTTTCCAGAGGGAGGAGGGTAACTTCTTCAAGGTAGGCATCCTTAGAGGAGGCTTCGCAGTGGGGTTAAAATTGTTACAGAGATAGTAGGAACTGCGATGCTGGAGAATCTGAGATAACAAGGTGTCGAGCTGGATGAACACTGCAGGCCAAGCAGCATCAGAGGAGCAGGAAAGCTGACGTTTCGGGTTGAGACCCTTCTTCAGAAGTGGGGGAGGGGAAGGGGATTCTGAAATAAATAGGGAGAGAGGCGGAGGTGGATAGAAGATGGATAAAGGAGAAGATAGGTGGAGAGGAGACAGACAGGTCAAAGAGGCAGGGTTGGAGCCAGCAAAGGTGAATGTAGGTGGGGAGTTAGGGAGGGGATAGATCGGTCCAGGGAGGACGGACAGGTCAAAGAGGCGGGATGAGGCTAGTGGGTAGGAGATGGGGGTGGGGCTTGAGGTGGGAGGAATGGTTAGGGAGGCGGGGACGAGCTGGGCTGGTTTTGGGATGTGGTCGGGGGAGGGGAGATTTTGAAGCTTCTGAAGTCCACGTTGATACCCTTGGGTTGCAATATCATTCCTTGCATTCAGATCAAGAGTTTTTAATTTTTCCTCTTCACCATTCTTTCCTACTTTGACGTTTATTTTCTGGAACACATGTTTTTTTGCACTGTCCTTTCATGTCACACGATGTTCTTACTACCCATAATGCTACCATGCACTGTCATCTTGTTGTTTTCTAAATTTTCCCAATTTGAACTCAGTTAGGAAGCAAGGGGAAAATAGATCGTCTGGGACACCTTGAGCTACAGTTGTTATGACCTCAGCAGGAAGCCATGATTGCTAATGGATGCATTGATTAACATACTTAAGAAGTGACGGATAACACTCAGTTTCTCAACCAATGTCCCAGAGTTGCCCTGCTGACACTGAGAGGTATGCATTTATGAACAATGTGTCACAGAATTCTTGACAGGGACAAGAAGTAGCTGTCATCTCTTGGGCAGTAGAGTTTGGCAGAGGAAGCACCGTGAATGATATTGTGCCAAGCAGAGAGGTTAAATTTAGACAAGCTACTCTGGCAAATGGGCAGAGTACCAAGGAGGACCTTCAGCAAATGCATTTTCCTGGTTAAGGAAGAAGCCTAAAGAACATAGTGAGACACTGCAAAGGGAAGGCACTGCCAGCGACATGAAGGAAACTGCCCAGGAGTCCGCTACTTACAAATGACGGAGTAATTTTGCTGTAAAATACTGTGCCTATCCAGGAGTCAGATCCACAATGACCTAATGCCTCACAGTCTTGTGAAAGTCTACTATTTACAGTCATCAGAGTCACTGTTGAATGAATTTTTATGCATCTGGCTCATTCCAGGATCAGCTGTTGATCTCAGTACCATCTTGCATCATGCCATTAGGCCGGTCATGGATGTCTTATTTTGGAGAGCATGGAAATGCATCCACTTTGAGGCATATGTGGCATTTCAGGCATTAAGGATTTGCAATCATCAGTTGTACCCACGTTATTAGTAAGGCACCGACAGACCAATCAGCCAGATTACTGAATAAACCAGGCTTTCGTTCAATGAATGATTATGATCACAAGAAGCATAATTTGCCCAGGCACAGTCATTATGCCTTTACTCTTCATACCTCTTTAAATCAGTATCTATATCTCAATGTGTGGCTGCTAGAGCATAAAGGCTATTCTCTGAAAACTTGGCACCTGATGATTGTTTGGTATCCAATCATAAATGTGCAGTGGCTCCAAACCAAAGCCATTTACAGATACGTGCATGTATTAAACAGGCCACTGGCACTTTGAAGATGTCCTTAAATGGTCAGTTGGTACCCTGCAATATGAGTCAAATGAGTGTCTTGCATTGTGGTCATAACGCTGCGTGCTGAATAATATGATAATACACAGAGGCATGGAACTGGTAAAGAGGTGGGCCTGGTGAGGATTGGGGGAAGAGAAAAACAAAGAGGGTGCTCCAGAAGTGCCAGATACTCAGGCATAGGACGGAGGCAGCCAAGGTTATGGCAGGCTTCATGACAATAGGCTGGCATAGCTGGAAGGGCCAAGCTAATTAAGCAACATTTCATGTCAGTGGCCCTTAGTTCTGTGACAGATGACTTTGTAATTCATCTTCCATTTGAAAGAGAGATTATCCAGGAAACACATACATCTTGATAATCCCAATACATCCCAAATTGATTGAAAATGGGGACACCACCACCAGCAATCTCCCCCAAAATATACCATAGCACCGCAGGAAACCCACGCTCCCTAATCCATCCCCCACCACTCCTACCCTTAGCTCTCGGTTCATTTTGACTGAAGCAATAATAATACACAAGTCTAATTATTGTTATAAGGGTGATGGAAATGAAGATAATAAATGGTTTCAAAAATAATTTGCTGGGCACTAGTGGGAAATAAATCTGCATGCCTAACTTGCTGGTGAATTGGACTAATTGGATTTATAGAGAGCAGGTCAAATAGTTTCCTTCGCTGCCATAATAACTCCGCAACACTAACTGTATTACTCTATTATTAAAGGACATGTTCATGACTGTAAAAACTGAGAAAGCATCACATAAGTGATCTATAAAGGGCATCTAACAAAATAGACATTTTTGTTCCTATCCGCTTCTAAGGGATGCTCCCCTATGGCTGACGATAAGGTGAATTAAAATTAGATTTTATTGTCACATGTACTCAAGTACAGGAATACAGGAGTACAATGAAGAGTGTACAAAGTCGCCATTGGTTGCAAAACCAGAGTTAAAACAAAACAACAGCAGAAATAAAGAAACAGAGCCAAGTGAAGAGAAAAACGTCCGGATCTAAAATAAAGAAAAATGTCCAGATCTTAAAGTCCCAGTTCAGTAAAGGTGTATGGACTGCTCAGTCTCCAAGGCAGGCACCCAAGCCTACCCATGGCCTGTAATCTTTTGCTGATGCTGCCACCTCAGATCGCTGGGAGGAGCTTTGCAGCCGCTGCCATCTCTGATAGCAGATAGGAGCTTTATCACCATTGGCCTGATTGCTGGGAGGAGTCGCGAACACACTGCCAATTCTGATGCTGCCACCACCTCTGATCGTTGGGAGAAGCTTTGCCGTCACTATTGTCCCTGATCGCTGCTGCCGCCCCAGTCACCAGGTGTGAACATACTGCTGATTCCAATGCTGCCGATGCTTCCATTCTTCAGAAGGAGCTTTGCTGCGACTGCTGCTGCCGGCCCCGATTGACAGGAGGAGTCACAAATTTGCTGTTGTTGCCTCCAACTGCCAGGAGACTGCTGCCATTCCACGAATGACTCGCTCTTGTATCGATGCTAATGACCCCGCCGCAAAAGGCTTTAAAGAAAAGAAAATGAAAAAAAGAACAAACAGAAAAAGAAAGCAAATGGGAGTGGTCAAGCCCTGAGCTCAGAAGCCCAAGTGCATCCCTGCTACTCTGCTGTGATCTTGACTCCTTACCTGCTCCTTGCTTTGCTAATTCTGAGATGCCTGTGACTTCTGTCCTCGTTAATATGGCCTTCTTTACAGGCTATTGTGACTACATTGTTACAGGATCAGCCTTTGTCACAGGACCTTACTACATGAATGGCTCCTTATTAAGAGGGATCAGGGAAGTGAGAGGTCCATCTTAAAGGTGCCTTCTTCAGAACTCCAAATAGGAAGCATACTGGACTCAAAGAGTCCATTACTTTCAAAAGTTGATTGAAATAGACTCTTTGCAGGTAAAAGGACGTCTGACAAGTGGGAGGAGTTCAAGAGTGTGATGACGAGAGTTCAGGGCATTATGTTCCTGTTAAGAGTCAAGGCTAAGGCTGGTAAGAATAAGGAGCAATGGATGAATAAAGATATGAGGTTCTGGTCAATAATAAAAGAGAATCTTATTTGAGATGTAGACAATTTGATTCAATTGAATCTCTTCATCAATATAAAGTGTGTAGGGGCATTCTTAAGAGAGAAATCAAGAAGGCAAAGAAGGGATAGCCTTGGCAGATAAGGTTAGGGATAATCCAAAGAGATTCCACAAATACATTAAGACCAAGAGGGTAACTAAAGAGAGGGTAGGGCCTCTTAAAGATCAAGTCTTTGTGTTGAACCCCAGGAAATGGGACAGATACTAAATGAATACTTCGCGTCAGTTTTTACTGTGGAGAAAGAAATGGAGTCTACAGAATGCAAAGAAATAAACTTTGATGCTTTAAGAACAGTTCACGTGACAGAAAAGGAAGTTCAAGAGGTCTTAGAGAATATAAAAATTGATAAATCTCTGTGATCTTGATCTAATGTATCCCAGAATGGTGTGGGAAGTAAGGGAGGAAATTACGAGACCCCTTGCAAAAATATTTGCATCACCTATAACTACAGGTGAGGTGCCTGATGACTGGAACGTGGCTAATGTTGTACTTTTGTTTAAGAAAGGTTATAAGGAGAAACAAGGGAACTATAGCCCTGTGAGTCTGACTTCGGTTGTGGGTAAGTTGTTGGAGGTGACTATAAAAGATAGGATTTATGGACATTTAGACAGGCAAAAATTAATTAGGGATAGTCAACACGGTTTTCTGCGAGGAAAATCGTGCTTCTCAAACTTGATTGAGTTTTTTGAGGAAGTTACCAAAATGATTGATGATGGCAGAGCAGTAGACATTGTTTATTTGGATTTTAGTAAAGCTTTTGACAAGGTTCTGCATGGTAGACTAATTAATAAAGTTAGGTCACATGGGATTCAGGGTGAGCTTGCCAATTGGATATATAACTGGCTTAATGGCAGGAGGCAGAGTATAATGGTTGAGGGTTGCTTTTTGGACTGGAGGCCTGTGACCAGCAGTATTCCACAGGGATCAATTCTGGGTCCTCTCTTTGACATTTATATATATGATATGGATGAGAATATTGAAAGCATGATTAGTAAGTTTGCGGACAACACCAAAATTGGTGGCAGAGTAGATTACAGACGGATCTTGATCAAATGGATCAATAGGTCAAAAATGACACATGGAGTTCAATCTGGATAAGTACAGAGTGTGGCGTTTTTGGTACAACAAACAAGCGTAGGGATTACACAATTAACGATAGGGCCTTGGGTAGTGTTGAAGAACAGAGGGACCTAGGGATGCAGGTACGTAGTTCTTTGAAGTTTGTGTCACATGTAGATAGGGTGGTTAAAAGGCATTTGGCACGCTTGCCTTCACTGCTCAGTCCTTTGAGTAGAGGAGTTGGGAAGTTATGTTGAGGTTGTGCAGGACATGGGTGAGGACTTTTCTGGAATACTATGTCCTGTTCTGGTCGCCCAGTTATAGGATGGATATTATCAATCTGGAGAGGGTTCAGAAGAGATTTACCAGGATGTTGCTGTGTTTGGACGGTTTGAGTTATAAAGAAACGCTGGATAGACTGGGACTTTTTTCATTGGAGCATAGGAGGTTGAGAGGCAACCTGATAGAAGTTTATGAAATAATGAAAGGTATAGATAGAGTTAATATAGTTGATTTTTCCCCAGGATGGGAGATTTTAAGACTAGGGGTCACATTTTTAAGGTGAGAGGAGAGATATTTAACAAAGACATGAGGCAAATCTTTTACACAAAGGGTGGTTCGCATGTGGAATGACAAACTTCCTGAGGAAGTGGTGGATGTGGGTGTAATTACAACCTTTAATAGAGACATTTAGATAGAAACATGAATAGGAAAGGTTTGGAGGAATATGGCCAGGAGCAGGCAGATGGGACTAGTTTAGTTTGGGATGGCTTGGTTGGGCCGAAGGGTCTGTTTTCATGCTGTATGACTCTATGACTATTACTGTCTCAGAAACAGTTAATATCTTGAGTTCAAAATGACGTCTTTTTCATAAGTTCTGAAGTTCTAACGAAGAATCAAATTAGACTTGAAACATTAATTCTGTTTCTTTTTCCGCAGATGTGAAACCTGCTGAATTTCATCAGCACTTTGTTTTTATTTCAGATCTCCACATTCGCTGTATTTTGGTTTGTTTTGGAATGTGTTCGATACAATCAAACAGCGTTTGTTGGGCTCCTTCCTAACAACAAGCCTAGAGTTGTCTTAGCAACTGTGTAACAGTTGATTCACATTTGCCAAGTTGAGTAAAAACTTTCCCACTTTATTCATCATAAACTGCTTAAGCTCCGTGACAGTTTGAGGAGGTGGAAATTCTTTAATTCCTCTGATTTTCTCAGGATTGCTGTGACCCCTGATGCATGTGCAATGTGCCTTGGAAACTTAATATTCAATTGTTAGAATTCACATTTATTATTGAGGGCAAATACTACTTTTTGGAGATTTAGCACAGCTCTCACTCTGGCATCGTGCTTTGTTCTCGTTGATCCATGGATTATAATGTCATCCACATGGCAAATTACTCCCTCCACTCTTTCCAGGATATTATCTTACTGTGCTGAAAATGTTCTGGTGCAGACATGACACCAAATGGTGATCAGTTAAGATAATCTCTCCCAAATGGTGTAATAACGTATGTAAATAATTTTAATTTTTCATCCAAAGAAATTGCCAGAAGTGTCTATTCACATCTAGTTTGGTGAAAATTGAACTCTTTCCTTGTTTTGCCAAACTGTGATCCGTGGAAAACATTGGATGAATTTCTCATTCAACTGCTTTGTTCAAAAGTGTGAGCCCCACAAAGTGGGACCATTTGATTTGGGTACTGGAATCACACCTGAACACCAACTTGTAGCTTTTGTTACAAGTAACAAAAGAAGCAGTTGCAACCCTTGAATCAACTTCATGCTTTACTTCCTGACAAAGTAGGTGAGAAACTTTCCTATTGTAAACATGCATGCACATTTTGCTCAGGATGCAAGGTGATGTGATAAGCTGTTTTCGGCTTCCAAAGCCCTTTCTACCATTCTGGAAATTCACCTCCAAAATCTAAGTTTCTTTTGGTCTCCCAATTACTCTACTTTGTGAATTGGCTGTAAATCTGTAGAAGCTCTTTGAATTAAATGTGAACAAGCCCGGTTCTGGATTTTGTATAAGAATTCTCTAATTTTCCTGTCTTTATTTTGAAATGTGTAGAATCATAGAATCCCTACAGTGTGGAAGTAGGTCATTCAGCCCATCGAGTCCATATCAACCTTCTGAAGAGCATCCCACCCAGACCCATCGCCCTACCCTATTCCAGTCTGTTTCCTGACTATCACTGCTCGTCCATGGAATGGCTGAGGAAAGTCTTGCTGTAGCCACAGATCAGTGTCAAAAATAACCAAACTGCAGCACCATTATCCAATTTAAAATGTGTTTTTTGTCAGTCAACTAAAATTTCTGCACATCAGACCTTCCAGTTGATCCTTTAATATTAGAGTGTTTTTTCCTTCTTGTTTCTGAAATGTGAGCTTCTTGATGTGACACACTGCTTTAAAATGACCCATCTTTTTATAAAAGTGCCAGGTAGCAGTCTTCATGCTGATGCTGCCTTTGCCCTTCACATTGGTTATGACAACTACCATGCCTTCTCCACACTTCCCTCAAGCTGTGCAGCTATGTTTTTTCTTCTTTGGAGATTAATGAACTCCACAGGATTGGTTGTTTCTTGCAATAAATCTCTCTATCAGCTTCCATTACTTTGCAGTTCTATCTTCTAACTGTCATTTGCCAATCAACTGAATAACCTTGGCAATGCAAAAATTCAAACATGCTTCATTTAAGACCTCTAACAATGATTTGGTCTTGTAGGAGCTTTTCTAAGAAATACTGCCAATTTTCTGTCAACTGATATAAATTATTGATAAACGAATCCATACTTTCTCCCACTTGTTGGGCGCACTTGATAGACTTCACCTACTGAATCATTGTATTTCTTCTGAAACTGAAATAGACATCAAATTCTATATTTACTGAACCATTTGTAATTTTTTTATTGCAAAAAATATACATTATTCATAAAAAAATCTTTATGCACATACACAGTTACTGAAGCAGTTCTGTGCAGTCTTTCCAGATGAAAAACAAACAAACATTGCAATTTGGCATTCCCAGCAGTTGCACAAACCTAAGGCATTTCTTACTGATACAGTACATTATTTACATATATCTGAGGCACCAAGAGGGTCTGATAATTGAAATGGACCCCTATTGTATTGTTCAAGGAGAACCACAACTTCGACTGGGATAACACCAAGATCCTGGGACAGGCTAGGCAGAGACAAGCACGAGAATTCCTGGAAGCATGGCACTCCACAAAACATGCTACTAATAAACACATTGAACTCGACCCCATGTACATTCCAGTACGGAGGAAACCCGGAAGTGAGCCAATCCATCGCAACGGACCCCGGAGTTTAAAAACCAGGCGGGAAAACACACCGACGCTTCATCAGAGGCTGCACTGAGGATGTTATCAAGCACGGTAACGAAATGTCTGCGGAACAACAAGCCAGCTCGGCAAGCCAACCCACCTCAACACCCACAACCTGAGCTACAGATCTACTCCAAAACCTTAGAATTCACATGTTTTCTGCCAGAAGCATACTGTTATAAACATCTAGCAAGTGCTGGCCAATAAAGTCTCACAGAAATGAATAAAACTCAGTCGAAAGCCATCACTTCCGTCGGTTTTATTCTTTCCAAAGGACTCAACGGCCTTGGTTAGCTTATTCAGAGATATTGGTTTGTTTCCACTTTGATTTCCTGTCTTGACTAGGATATCATCTGCTCAAACTCCCATTAACCACTTTTTGCTGTTCCTGGAACAGAAACAAAATTGCTGGAGAAGCTCAGCAGGTCTCTCAGCGTCAATGAAGGAGAAAACAGTTAACGTTTCGGGTCCAGTGACTCTTCCTCAGAACTGAGGTGCTGTTGCTGGTCTTTTTAGATTTGTAGCTGGTTCTGATACAATGCAGGCTGTTGTGAATTTCTGGTGCCAGTTTAGCTACTTATTAGCTGAATTGGGCCTGCAATTTGGAATGGCAACTACTTCTCCAGCATGTTTTTTTTCAGTTGCTATTCTCTATATGCTGTTTAATCATTGGCTGTTCTTCTTTTGCTACCCATTCACCTGCTACCACCATATACTCTGGTTAGATCTAGGAGATAGGCTGGTTAATATTGCAAAAACGTTTTGATGTAAGCATAAATTTTGCCTGTTTGTTTAAATACAAACTATACACAATCCAAAATCCCACATCTGCCCGGAAGGTATTGGAAGGAATACTGTCTAGTTGTCATGTGATATTACATCACTTCCAAATGATGATGTAAACTGACCTTTTTACATAAATACATTAACGTATTATACATATGCATATATTATATACAAGTCCTTTCATTGTATATTAATGCTGCTAAATGTGGTCATAGGTATTTGTTACTCCACGTGTTAAGTATGCTTTCATGTGTGTTCTTAAGAAAATTGCAGCATTTGTAAGGGAAAGTTTTGATCTTGACTTTGCCTTTGTCCAGTAAACCATGAAAAAAAATGAAGAAATGCAAAATGATAAGAAGGAGTTGTTCTTCAGCACGATCCGAGAACGAAAAACGTAGGGAGGCAAATTTGCAGCTGAAAGCAAACTATCGACTAAACATCGCGGGCACTAATTCCTAGTGGAAGAGGAAGTGGAATGATGAACGCTGATAATTAAGAGTTCGGGAAGAGGCAGTCCTTCGACTTTAAGTAATTGTAGTCTTGTGTTAAATCTGTAGAGGGCGCTGGCTTTGTCGATCAGTCTTTTCACAGAACGGGAGAGAAGGAAAAGGAGGACAGAGGGGATCACCCAGGCTCGGGGCGGTAGAGCCAAAACACATCGCTAAGAAATGGCCGGAAGGTTGTTCTGGAGCCGAAGCTGGACAGTGCCTATTCTCATTCTAGGGCTTTTCGCCATTTCTAGCCGGGCTGAGGAGGACACCTTTAGTGCAGAGGTAAAGAAGACATCCGAACTCCGGTTGGAGTCAGTTTCCAAGTGGGGTTCATGCATGTACAGCAGCTACAGTATTCGTACAAAACACATCTTCGAATAGCTATTGCCGATCTGACTGTACAGTGTTAACAGCACCGGGGAATGTGATATTGCTACATGTTATTTCTGTACAGTATTAAATATGCGTGATTGGACTCTATTAAAGCATGTACATTGTTAATATGCACGATTGATATGTTCAGTAATATGTTTATGGCTTTACTAATATTACAGTATTAATATGCATAGGCGTATTGTCCAGTATTAGTATGGTAACCCTGCAGAATTCATATGCATTGTTTAAACACCACCTAGAGTTTGAAACGTTTGACTCGCTGTACAGAATTAATATATACACCTAACCTTATTAAGTATTAAATTATGCTAATAAAATTGTATTTTATTCCAATATATGGATTTATTCATTCTACAATGCTGATGCATAGGAATAGATTCATTGATCATACTAATATGAATGATAGCCTCAAAGTATTTTGTTAATATACATGCATTATCTTATTCAATATTAAAGTGCTCTAATAAATTCCTAGTATTAAGTTGCATGGGTGTATTGTCCAGTATCAGTGTGCAAATGAACATGAAGATTCATGCATGTCTTCATTGTCCAATATTACTGTACGGATTAATTTGCAGTATTCAGATGCATGCATGTACTCAGTGTAATAAATTTGCCAATAAAATTATAATTGTAAGCTGCATATATATATACTCATTGTCCAGTATTAATGGACATGAATCAACTTCATCTCAATATGCATGATGTATTGGAGCATGAGAATGTAATGGATTTGAAATAGAAAAGGCTGTTTGACATATTGAGTGCATTCATTTACAGTCAATAATACTTTACATTATTATTATGCATAAATAATACCAAATACAATTAGACTGCATCTTATTTTGCTAACTGTATGCTGCTCAGACACTGACCTTAACTGAACTGGAGTACTGCCATCCATTTACGTTGTCTGTTTATTGGGCTAATACGGACTTAAGGGTGTGATTATTGAGCATTGTTAGGCTCTGTAAAGTATACTACCTTGTTAGTCCTTTATGCTGTTAATAGTGGGGAATCACTGTACAGCACTAATTGAGTTATTAAAGGTAAGATTGTCATAGAGTTCCACTCTCTTATTAGAAAGAGAGGACTGGTGGTGGTTTATCCTGAGGATCATCATGCGTTGGTCAAGGTCAAGAAGGTGGGACCTTCGTGGTGACCTCAGTGGGTGCAGGAATTGAACCCATACTGTTCGTGACTCTCTATATTACAAACCAGCCAATCAAGTTAACCGACCCCAATTAACTCATTATATGCACGCAGAACAACTTGTTGTTCACTGCATAGATTCTGGTAGCAGTGAGGTTCAGGAATATTAAAGATTTTACCTATATTGCTGAATATGATAATTTGGAGAATGTAATTATTATCATCACATATTTTCAGTGACTATGCAAGTCTTAAACGTAGCAACACAGCTTAATAACGTCATAAATTATGCAAAAGGATTTATGGATTTATTCCGATAGGGATAGAACTGAAAAGTAGAAAAGCTGTAGTGAATCTTAGGTAGACTACATTTGGTGTGTGGTGCACATTATTATTCTATAATACTGGTAATGGAGAAGATGCCAAGTATATTTATAAGTATGATACCAAAATTGGGAGATTATGCCTCTCAGAAAAGATTGAAGAGACTGGGGTTCTTTCTTTTGGAAAAAAAGAAAACTGATTATGAATCAGCTTGTTTGTGATAAGGTAGATACAGATTGCATGGCTGTAAAGTTTGGCTCTGAGTGCCTGCACGTTTAATGCTTTGGTGCCATTTTGGTATCAAAGTGGCATGTGCATTCTGTACGCACACTTCTTGCAAGACATGTGCTTTGTCAGGATAACAGGCTTCCCTGTGATGCATGGTGACAGTGACTGCATATATATGGTTTTGCAGACACCATATGTGATGCAGTTAAAATATGACCATTCTGAACATACCAAGCAAGTGAATAACCAGTATCTTGGGAGCAGCGATGATGCCTGTGTTTTGTGCCGGTAGAAGGGTGACGTTTTTCAGCAGAAGAAACTGTAGGTGGCCTTGGAGGGTGCCCTCGGATAGCTCTGAGACAGAAGGCTTGACTTTTGACTGCATCTCCTTGACATTGGTAGCAACAATCTTGGCTGGCTGACTGACTAGCAACAGCAGGGACACTGGCATTGTGTTGATGGTAGAAAAACAAATGCTGCTACTCTGAAAGAGGGGACCAAATTTGTACTCCATGGAGCTATTACCATCCCCCTGGGAAGGGGCCTTAACAAGTTATCTGTTCAGAATAGATTGCTGAACTGCAGAGAGGCCCTACCAGCCCCTTTGAACACAGATATACATTACTATAATAGCATAATCTAAACTTGCTTGAAAGCAATCTGAACAAAATCCTGTGCCAAGTTTGTACCAAACTCTTCAGTGCTCCTAGATGTTAACAACAATCTGTCTGGCAGACCTGCCTATGCAACAAGCATGGTCCATATTCATTAGCTTTTTACAGTAAAGTTCTTAGCTGCATTGTCAGGAGCTCATGTACAGTCTCTCTCTGGGGAATTGGATCCTATGCAGGCTTTTCCTTCTGTCCTGGCTGCCAGCCAATCATGCTTGCTGACGCACCATGTGCAGATCCTTATTCTGTGTTGACCTCTAAAGTATGCAGAATGCCAGTGTCTAGGCTGCCGGCTGCAAGTGAGAGATTGAGTGATGGTGCTTATTTCACACTGTCTTGTTCCCCTCAGATTCTGTGCTGTTATGCCACAGCATAACTAGGTGTTCTCGTCTATTTGAATGGAGATGAGCACAAGAGTGGTGTTCTAGTGAGGAAATGGGAAGAAATCAGAAGATACATGCTGTACTTAGAAGAGATTGTGGGATGATGGGGTGTGGAATCCAAGAAAGTCATTTTGGCCATTAGATCACTTGCAGATGGTCGCAACTGCATCAATAATGGTTGGCACCGTCTCCTCCATTAGGGTGAAGACAGCATTTGTGTTTGTTCCTTGCTGGATTGGTGCTTCAGCTTGAGGTTGCCTTATCTGCAAGAAAGAAGGACATCTATCAGTGAGAAGGTGCAGTTGGTTGGATGATGCAGTTGTCATGTTTAAATAGCTGGCGGTGTATGTAAGCTGTAAGATGTGGGAGTGAGGTATGCAGTAATGGTACAGTTGTGAAGGTGATGCAAAGTTGTGAGTTGTCTCTGTAAAATGTTGAAATTGAAAGTAAGAAGTGAAATTTCCTCATATTCCACTTGGGAACCCTGCAGCCCAATGGTATCAATGTGGACCTCACAAGCTTCAAAATCTCCCCTCCCCCTACCTCATCCCAAAACCAGCCCAACTTGTCCCCACCTCCCTAACCTGTCCTTCCTCCCACCTATCCCCTCCTCCCACCTCAAGCCCCACCCCCATCTCCTACCCACTAGCCTCATCCCACCCCCTTGACTTGTCCGTTCTCCATGGACTGACCTATCCCCTCCCTAACTCCCCACTTACACTCACCTTTACTGGCTCCATCCCTGCCTCTTTGTCCTGTCTGTCTCCTCTCCACCTATCTTCTCCTCTATCCATCTTCTATCCGTCTCCCCCTCTCTCCCTATTTATTTCAGAACCCCCTTCCCCTCCCCCATTTCTGAAGAAGCTTCTAGGCCCGAAACGTCAGCTTTCCTGCTCCTCTGATGCTGCTTGGCCTGCTGTGTTCATCCAGCTCTTGTTATCTCAGATTCTGCAGCATCTGCAGTTCCTTCTATCTGACACATGTAAAGATAATGTTCTATATATGTGCACAGAAATATGCTGTACAGAATATTCGGAGTCTTACTGTAGAGTGCTTTTATAATTGATCTTTCTGAACTAAATGACCTGCTGAACAAAATTGCTATTTAAGACCATAAGAAATAAGAACAGGAGTAGGCTGTTCAGTGCTCAAACCTGCTCTGCCATTCAATAGGATCATGGCTGATCTGGCATTATTCATATCCACTTCCCTACATTTTCCCTGTAACCCTGATTCCTCTACTGATCAGGAATCTATCTGTCTTGCATTATTGCATATAATTAATACATTTTATTAATTCTGAGATGAATACTAATGCCAGGAAACATAACTACAGGCATCCAGTATTAGAGTGAAGCACTTCCATTTCTCAGGTCAGTCACCCTGTAATGCCTCTGAGTAATCACAAGTTAGAGGCAGTTTTATGTCTCAGCCATTTCATAGAATTCACTTACAATTAGAAGATTATAGAAATGTTTAATATAATCAGACTAGGTGTTATTTAAACTCAAATTCCAGGATTATCACATAGTCCCATGCATTTTTGTATTTTCTCTCACTGCGGACTTTACTATCCCATCTCCAGCACCAGAACAGTGGAAGGGAGAGCCAGCGGAAATGGGGGAAATAAGAAATACTGCAGCTTGGAAATAAACTTCTTAGTTAATGTTGAAATCTTTCAGCAGTTGCAACAAGATGGTATTTTCTTTATTCTTTAAAGGAATAAGCTGTGACTACTGACAGCTTGAAAGGTTCGTGTTGTGCATGTGAATTATTCTGCTCATGCAAACTTTGTGAAATGCTCTGCCAGTAAAAAAAAATGGTGCCCAAATAAGCACAATAAATGTAACGAACAGGATGGAATGACTTCATCAACAGTGCTGGAAGTGGTATTGTGCATGCCTAATTTGCAAATGTGTGGAGAGAACGGTTTTGGGATGTCATCGGATATTCTTAAAGGGATGTGGGTTATGCTAGTTAGGCCAGCATTTCCTGTCCATCCTTAACTGCCCTTTGAAAAGTGACAGCGAACTGCCTCCTTGGACTGCTACAGTCCACGTGGTATAGAAACACTCAGGGCTAATGGGAAGGTGTTAAAAGATTTTAACCCAGCACCGGTGAAGGAGCTGACATATTTTCCAAATCAGAATAATATCTGGCTTGGAGAGGAACTTGAAGGTAGTAGTGTTCCCATATCTGTTTTTTCTTCGAGGTGGAAGAGGTTGTGAGTTTGTATAGTGCTGTCAGAGAAGGATGGACAAGTTGCTGCAGTGCATAATAAATATGGTGCAAACATCTGCCATATTGCATCAGTGGCAGAAGGAGTGAATGTTGAAGGTGGTGGATGGGGTGACAGTCAAGTGTGATGCTTTGACTTGAATGGCATTGAGCTTCTTGAGTGTCCTTAGAGCTGCACTTAATTAGGCAAGTGTAGAGTATTTAATTCTGTCTTGTACCTCATAGATGTGGAATTTGAGGAATCAAGAAGTGAGTTATTTGCTGCAGAATTCCTAGCTCCAGGCTTAATCTTGTAGCCATAAATTTTTTTGGCTGTTCCAGTTCATATTCAGATCAAGGTAACTCCTTGGATATTGATGATGATTCAACAATGGTAATGCCGTGGAATGCTAAGGGAAGGTAATAGATTCTCTTTAGTTGGAGAGGATCACTGCCTGGCACTTATGTGGTTTGAATATTACTTATCATCTTTCAGCTAAGCCTGGGTGCTGTTAAGGTCTGTTGTATATGGACACTGGGCACAGATTGCCTCAATATCTGAGCAGACATGAATGGTACTGACCATTGTGCAATCATCAGTGAACATCCCACTTCTGACCTTATGATAGAGGAAGGTAATTGATAAAGCAGCGGAAGATGATTGGACCTACAGTACTACCCTGAGAAACTCTTGGCATGATATCCACGGACTGAGATTTGATTGAACTCAGACAACCACAACTGTCTTCCTTTGGGTTAGTTTTGACTCCAATCAGTGAAAAGTTTATTCCCTGATTCTGATTAACTGCTGTTTTGCATCAAGTTCAAGACATGCTAAATGGAAAAGAGGTTGCATACATGTGAACAATAGGTAGAGGTAATATGTATGCATGATGAAAGGATGGAAGCTATAGACATGTGACTGCATGTTCAATACACATTGACTTATGGATCTTATTGTTAGTAGTCAAAGCAGTTTCAAATTTGTGCAATGTACAAAATGAGAAAATGTGTATAAGGTTTCAGTTAAAAAATGTAGTAAAAGCGAATGAGCCTCATACTATATATAGTTCCAGGCTTCAGAGCATTGTTGAGATCTCCTGGAATGAGCGTCATGTTGCGGCTGCATAGAACATTGGTGAGGCCAATTTTGGAGTATTGTGTATGGTTTTGGTCGCCCTGTTACAGGATGGATATTATGAAATTGGAAAGGTTGCAGAAAATATTCACAACAATGTTACTGGGACTTGAGTTAGAGGGAGTGGTTGGATAAGCTGGGACGTTTTTCCCTGGAACGTAGGAGGTTGAGCAGTGACCTTACAGAGGTTTATAAAATCGTAAGGGACATAGATGAGGTGAATAGCAAAGGTCCTTTCCCTAAGGTAGGGGAATACAAAACTAGAGGGCATAGGTTAAGGTGAGAGGGGAAAGATTTAAAAGATTTAGATTTAGATTTTATTGTCATGTGTACTGAAGTACAAAAGCACAGGAGTACAGAGAAAAATGTGTAATGTTGCCACACACAACGTCATCTTAGATACAAAGGTACCCAAGTACAAAAAACTTAGGTACAAGGTAGTAAAAGAAGCAAAGTAAAAAATTAAGAATATGTAGAAAAATGAAGAAATAAGGTAATAGTTAACATTAAAGTCCTCCTTATTATAAACTAGAAAAATAAAGAAATAAAGTTAAAAGTTCAACAGTCTTTGATGAGTCCTCTGCTTAGCTTACTCTCTGGGAGACCTCAGCTGCCTGTTCTCAATGGTGCTGCTGAAGATACCAGGGGACCTCCCTCACCACTCGCTCTTCCTGTGTTGGATCACGATGCCATCACTGCTGCTGCCGAAGCTGCCAGCTTCCCATCTCCTCCTGCTGTTTTCAGAACATGCTCAGGCAGGACCCACTCGCATGCCAAGATACCGTCATGCCAGGCCAAGAGACTGGGCAGAGAGAGTGCCATGAGCTGTCAGGAGACCGGACTGAGAGACTGCCACTAGCCGCCAAGACACTGCGGGGCCGAGATGATGCCTCACTGGGTCTGCGCTGAGGCTAGGCGTGAAGAAAATAGAAAAGAAAAAGGAAAATAAGAAAAAGAGAAATAAAAAAAAATGGACAAAGCGGACGAGCTCTAGCTGAAGCGTCCTTCTCTGCTATCATCTTGGAAATTGGAAAGGGACCTCAGGAACTGCTTTTTAACACAGGTGGTGATGCTTATATTGGAATGAACTGCCAGAAGAAGTGGTAGATGCGGGTAGAGTTACAACAGTTAAAAGACACTTGGACAGGTACATGAATAGGAAAGGTTTAGAGGGATATGGGCCAAACACTGGCAAATGGGACTAGTTTAGTTTTGGGAAACCTGGTTGGCATGGATGAGTTGGACCAAAGGGTCTGTTTCCGTGCTGTATGACTCTATGAGATGTGCATTAAGAGATTCAAAATAAGAATTTTTTCGCAAGTTTTATCACCTTCATGTTTCTTTGTTTCTTGAGTTACAAAGTTGCTTTTGAGGAGTGTATTTAAGATACTGTGAAGAAATGGCAGCTTTAAGGATTTTGTGAGGGGTATTTTGAAGTGACTTTCTTGGTTTCTCCTTACTGAATTGGTAGGTTGCAGATTGACAGAAATGCCAAGTCTCAGGATTTGATCAAAAGAGATGTGATTTCAATGTTTAATTGAGCGTCCCTCACAGTCTTGTAAGCAGGCTCTGTAATCTTGAGATTTTTGACAAAACTTATTTGTAAGTCATACCCATCCATCTGCACATGCCCCTGATTCTAGGGGGCCAACTGCAGAAAAACCGGAGCCAGCTGAAGCCTGAAACTCAGAGATAGTAAGAACTGCTGATGCTGGATCATTCTTCGTTTCATTCTTCTGCCACCTGCAATCTGACCCCGCAACCAAAAATATATTTCCCTCCCCACCCCTATCTTCCTTCCATAGGGACCACTCTCTCCGCAACTCCCTCGTCCGCTCCACACTCCCCACTAGCCCCACCACCCCCGGCACCTTTCCCTGCAACTGTAGGAAAGTGCTACACCTGCCGCTACACCTCCCCCCTCACCTCCATCCAAGGAACCAAAAAAAACCTTTCGCATCAGACAGAGATTCACCTGCACATCCACCAATGTGGTCTACAGCATCTGCTGCTCCCGATGTGGCCTCCTCTACATTGGTGAGACCAGGCGGAGGCTCGGAGATTGCTTTGTAGAGCACCTGTGCTCTGTTCATGTCAAATGACAACACCTTCCAGTCATGAACCATTTCAACTCCCCCTCCCACTCCTGGGCGACATGTCCATCCTGGGCCTCCTCCAGTGTCACAATGGTGCCGCCCGGAAACTGGAGGAGCAGCACCTCATATTCGGCCTTGGGAGCCTACAACCCAATGGTCTCAATGTGGACTTTACCAGTTTCAAAATCTCCCCACCCCTGGCCTCATCTCATGATCAACCCTCCCTCTCATCCCCACCTACTTGACCTGACACAACCTGTCCATCTTCTCTCCCACCTATCCGCTCCTCCCATCTCACTGACCAATCACCACCACTCCCTACCTGCACTCAGCTATCACCATCCCACCTACCTTCCCCAGCCCCACCCCTCTCTCTCTATTTATTTCAGAGCTCCCTTCCCCCTCCCCCATTTCTGAAGGATGGTCCTGATCTGAAATGTCAACTTTCCTGCTCTTCTGATGCTGCCTGGCCTGCTGTGCTCCCCCAACTCCACATTGTGTTATCTCTGAAGCCTGAAACTGACTTGCTATTTGAGTCCTGAGTCTAAGTTTTACTTGCCCCTTTCCCAAACCCCTCCCTCTGTCAGTGTCAGGGTGGGAATGGTAGCAGCTGGACAGTCAGCCTCAGGTAGCTCTGTGTCAGTGACAGAATCCTCACTGAGGGCCTGGTCTATAATCCATGACACTCTTGTGATGTTTCTCATTCTGGCTCCACCTTAGTCACCTCTGCCACCTCAAGTCTGCTCACAGCCAGCAAGTGCAATACTGCTGGTGAACACTAGCTCTGATAGCTGCTGGTGTCTCAGAGCTACTTGGAATGAGAATAGCAGAGAGAAACAAACAAATACAAGACAGAAATCTGTACAAGTAAATTCAGAAGTTGCAGGAATATACATTGAAAACTGCATGGGATTGCTTTAAAAAAGGAAGATTCACCACTGATTAACAATACAGATAAATACATTTATAAGCAACATACATAGGTAAAACCATACTTATTAATCAATAAACAGACATACAGGAATGCATTTAAAATAACACATAGACACGTACATGAAATACTAACATAAGTGCTCATAAAATTGAATATTTACAGCCCATTTCATTTCAGTGGTAATGATCAAGACATATTGATCTAATGAACAGACTGATATATATGCAATAATGTAACAGTAAAGAATTTCTCTTTCTGGCATCTAATGGTTGTGAGGCCTGATCTCTACAACCTATGCTTGTTGCTACAGATTCATTGACTTCTGAGAAAAGAAGGGGTGGTAAGATTTTTTTCTTAACCATTTTCAGATGCAAAAGTGTAATTTTTGAAATATTAGAAATTAAATAAACCACTGATGAGTTTCACAAACAGACTGTAAATCTATGTTGATTTATGTTTGAAAAATAAAAGGTTTGGTTTTTATGCCGAATCTCTCGATTCTTAGGAGTTAGTCTCGTGATTTATGAGTTGGCAATACTCAATTTGTGATTTTTCAGCTGTTATTGTACGTAGGTGAATAAAATTGTGATTATTTTAATTCTGAATGCCAGTTGATAGTTTGCAAAGTACAAAAGCTAGGAAAAAAGAGCATATAGTGAAATCACAATGAGTGAAACTTGAATAACACAAAATTCGTTGTGTTAATCTTATCGAGCATTCCTTCCAGTCAAGTAACACATCCCAAAGAATGATGCCTGATATGAACCAAAAGTCCACATCAATAACACCAGATTGGCTGAACTTGAGTAAACTTGTCATATGACTGCACTGATCAATCACAGTGAATTTAAATCACACAAAGCCTACAAGTAATGGTTAGACCTGAATTGTGACGATGGATCATTATCTTGGACCATCTTAAGAAATATTGAACATTTAATTTTTTTTTAGAAAAGAGGACATACAACCAAAAAATGTCTGAAAGTATAAATTCTGAGCAACGTATTTCAGTGACTGGAAAGCCTTTGTGGATTATCGTCAGCCTCAAGGGAGACCCTAAAATGTCGTACCCAGTGTCAAGGAAGCTTCAAAGTGAAGGATTTCAAAGGGTAAAGGCACTGAGAACTGAACTATAGGCTGCTGTGAGCTATCTCAGTTTGTGAACATCATGAGAGAAAGGACAGTATTCTGAACGAGAGGCACTTTTTAAAAACTCATCTCATATTTCTGATCCGTGTGCATTATTATTCCTTCTCGTGCTTTGTAATTAATGAATATACTCTTTTGCTACTTCGAGAAAGCCTGGTTAAATTGGCTCCTTTAAAACCATTAATTCATTTGGTCCGAGAGAGAGACATCCACAAGGGAAGAGATCTGTTTGAAATTAACCTTGTTGTGACCAGTTGAGGGAATGGGTAAATAACAAAGGAGAGCTAGTTCATCCTTCCTCACTCAAGCTTGACAATTTGGAGTATTCCAACCCATAATAAATTGAGGAACCTTGTTAGGGAACTGAGTGTAATATCTGTTAGTTTTTGGAAATTTCTAGAAGCAGCCAACAAGTCCATTCCTTATTCTTCTGATGGGTAGGTAGGACGTTCTGGTTCCTGCTGTGGCATTTTGCATTCCAATTTCTGGAAACCATATTTAGCAGCCACTCAGACAGCACTTCATTCTCTGAACCTCAACACCATCAAAAGACTCATACCCAATCCTGGAGATGGCAGAGAACTTGCAGAAGACAGATCTAACATTTAGTGATCACACCTTTGTGGGATTTACATGAGCATAGGGAGATTCTCTTCCCCAGAGGTGGGTGAATCAGTCAGCGCACAATATACATGAAGGTGTGACTGGGTCCAGTGCCGCAAGGGGAAGAATTATCTTGTGCAGTCTGCCAGAGTAAGTACCATGTCTACTAATTGTTTCATAGCATATGATTGTGTCCTATCTTATCAATGTGCACACCCTTGGATGACAGACAACTTCATCATATGCCTCATGACTAAATAGTGTCTTTCAATTCTTTGCACTTAGCCATGGATTAAGAGCAACTCAGTGATACTGGATCTCATACATGTGCCATTTCAAACATAAGTGGACCTGCAGCATTCAGCAGCTGACACAGCATTTCACCGTCAATTCACTTACCTTTCAAATAATCTAGACATCCCGTGCCTCTCGTCAAAGACTTATTGTGGATAAGGACACTACAGTCAGTTCTGCTATAATGCGATAGTTGCATTCCTGTGCAAAATCTCATTATAGAAAATTGCGTTATAGAAATTACAGGGCCCTTGGCAAAAATGGGGTTGGGGCAGACCACCAAAAAAAATCACTCGAAATTGCTCAAAAATTACTCGAAAGCCTAACACAAAGGATAGCACAATTTGAATAAATGTTTAATTCATATCTAATAATGAAATAAAAGTAAAATTAATACTTTACCTTGAAGAAATGTCAAGATGACTTGATGGGGGAGGAGGTTGTGCTAAACCTCTCACAGAAAGCACTTCACGATAAAGCCTGCGAAATGAACACCTGATACCGGCATAGAGACTCTTTCGGCACAAACATTATATATATTCATGACAAAGCCCATGAAATGCTCATGTGATATCAGTGCATACTCCTCTGTGCACCGATAGAATTTCATTATAGACAACACAAATTTGGGTTTTAGAAATAGCGTTCGCCTATTCGTCAGTCGAGTTATAGCCACTTTGCATTGACGGAACACGGGTTATGGCAGAACCGACTGTATTATGAAAAGCAGCTTCACTGTTGACACCTCAGATTAAAAACAAACGTGTGCACGTCATATGCAGCTTCACTGAAATCTATCAATTTAGCTTGTTCACCACAGCAGCTGCCTTACACTCAGAACCCTTTCAGTCATAATGTTCTCCACACCAGTTTCTTCTTATGCAGAGCTCACATGGACAATCTCAGATCTGTGAGTTGACATCAGTAGAACATAGACCAGTACAGCACTGCACAGGCCCTTCGGCCCACGATGTTGTGCCTACCTATTGTCCTACTAAGATCAAACTACCCTGCATACCCTACATCTTACAAATATAGTACAAGTACTTTTGTACCTATGAATGCAAGCGAACTGTTCATGTTTACATACAGTGTCTCTTAATGGCTCAACTCTTTTGCAAGAGGAGCTGTTGCACACTGTAGAAAAAGTGCTAACACAGAGGTCAACATGCCTACACCCTAGGTCCTCACCACCTTTGAGGATCAAGCTGCTGAACATAGTGACTAGGCCTGTGCACATGGGAAAATTGGATGTGTCCAATTTAGTGGGAACATTTAAAACAGCTTCTCACATCTGCAGATCAAGAATCAGTGTTTTAATACAAATTAAGGGATGCTTGCCCTACTATTCTGGAGACACAATCTATTGATTTTTGCAGTCCTCCTGAGTGATCCAGACAACAGAAACATAACCTCAAAAGACCAATTGTATATTCACTGATGGCCCTACTGGATGCATAGGCTGAATTGTGGCTCTGTTCATTCATCTGAGTATTTCACACTGGGGTTGTTAGCCATACTTTCTTGTCAATCATAAGCCAGCCCTGGAATGATGTAAGAAACAAACATGAGTTGTTGCCTCACAGTGCCAGGGACCCGGTTTCAGTTACAGCCTCGGACGACTGTCTGTGTGGAGTTTGCACATTCTCCCCATATCTGCGTGGGTTTCCTCCAGATACTCCAGTTTCCTCCCACAGTCCAAAGCTGTGCAGGTTAGGTGGATTGACTATGATAATTTGCCCATAGTGTCTAGGGTGGGAAATGCAAGGATAGGATAAGGGGTGGGTCTGGGTGAGATGCTCTTTGCAGGGTCGGTGTGGACTTGATCAGCCAAATGGCCTCTTTCCACACTGTAGGGATTCTATGATTCTGTGAACTGTGTTTGTTATTCAAAAAAATTGGAAATTGAGGAGTAAAATCTCTTCCTATTTAGGAAGCTGGCTGGATGATGCTAGAGAGTTCTGACTGCCTCATGCTGCAATTGATAACCCCTTATATCTGAGACAACCCAGCAAAAGCTGTAAATAGCATGGTTTGGGCAGCATGGCTATTGGGGTCCATGGTGAACTAGAGGGGTCGATGGTGAACTAGACAAACTTAATACCTTTCTTGTCAAGGGATATGCTACGCACGTGCCCAGTTGTGCATTGGAAAGAACCAATGGAGTGGAAGTGAACGTGCAGCTTGTATAGCAGTTACATTTAAGGTTCTTGCAAACATTTGTAGCTTGGGTTGTGGATGAGGTTGTTGGCTTGCTCACTGAGCTGGCTGGTTATCGTGCAGACGTTTTCGTCACCAAGCTAGATAACATCATCAGTGCGGCCTCCGATGAAGCGATGAAGTTCTATTCATCTTGGAATTATTATGATCTGGTCTGTTAAGTTGGGTTGTGTCATTTCCGCTTCTTTTTTGCATGGGTTTGTATATGGGGTCTAATTCTACGTGTTTATTGATTACATTACTGGTTGATACCCAGGCATGTAGGAATTCCCGTGCATGTCTATGGTTGGCTTCAGCTAGAATGGTCACGTTATCCCAGTTAAATTGATGGCCTTCATTCTCCAAGTGCACTGAGATGAGGGGAAGTTCGTCATGTCGTTTTGCTGCTGACTGTGTTCATGTGTCCTGATGGCTAGTTTCCTTCTGGTTTGGTTAATGTAATGTTTGTTGCAGTCATTGCAAGGCATATTGTAAACTATGTTGGTTCTGCTGTGATGGGTATGGGGTCTCTGGTCCTTGTGAGTGTTTGTTGTAGTGTGGCTGTGGGTTTGTGTGTACCATGATTCCTAGTGGTCGTAGGAGGTTCGTTGTCAGTTCTGATATTTTCTTAATATAGGGTAGTGTGGCCAATGTCTTGGGCCATACTGTGTCCTCTTGGCATTGTCTATCTAGTACGCACCTGTGGATGAAGTTGTTGCAATATCCGTTGTTAGCAAATACCTTGTATAGGTGCTCCTCCTCCTCTTTGCATAGTTCTGGCGTGTTGCAGTGTGCTGTGGCTCGTTTGAATAGTGTCCTAACACAGCTTTGTTTGTGGACGTTGGGGTGATTGCTGTGGAAATTGAGGATTTGGTCAGCGTGGGTTGCCTTCCTGTATACTGTGGTTTGGAACTCCTCATTGGTCATTCATTCTACACTGACGTCCAGGAACGGAAGTTGATTGTTGTATTCCTCTTCTCTCGTAAATTTGATCCCAGTGAGAACGTTGTTGATGAGATGGTGTGTTTCTTCTAACTTGGTACGTTTAATAATGACAAATGTGTCATCCACATATCTGATCCACAGTTTTGGCTGTATGAGGGGGAGGGTAGTGCGTTCCAGTCTTTGCATGACTGCCTCTGCAATAAGTCCTGAGATGGGTGACCCTAGAGGTGTGCCATTGATTTGTTTGCATATTTGGCCGTTAAAGGTGAAGTGTATGGTGAAGCATAGGTCCAGTAGTCTGAGTATGTTGTCCTTACTGATGGAGCTGTTAGGAGTCGGCGTTCCTTCTGTATACAGTAATGTGGCAAGTGTTTCTTTGGCTAGTGGTATGTTAATGGACGTGAATAGTGCTGTGATGTCAAAGGATATCATAATCTCGCTGTCATCGATTTTAATGTTCTTGAGCTTGTTAAGGAATTCCTGGGTTGAATGGATGGGGTAGGGTGATCCGTCGACCAGGTGTTTCAGTCTCTGTTGTAGGTCGTTGGCCAGTTTGTGTGTAGGTGTGCCTGGAAAGGAGACAATGGGTCTGAAGGGGATGACTGGTTTGTGTACTTTGGGTAATCCATAGAAGTGGGGGGATGTTCAAGCCTTCTGGTTTCATTTTTATGTAGTCTGTCTTGGTTGTTTGACCTGCCTATTTTAGTCCCTTCAGCATTTGGATGATCCTGTTTGCAAGCTGCAGTGTTGGATCTATCTCCACCTGTTGTGTATCTGCAAGCAGTGCCTGTGCTTTTTCAATGTAGTTTTGTTTGTAATGACAGTCATGCGCCCTTTGTCCGCTGGTAGGATTATGATGTTCCTATCTTTCTTGAGTCCTTCTCTCTGACGTACACCTTGGCGAGCAAGCCAACAACTTCATAGCAGTTACATG
Source organism: Rhincodon typus (assembly GCF_021869965.1). NCBI lineage: Eukaryota > Metazoa > Chordata > Chondrichthyes > Orectolobiformes > Rhincodontidae > Rhincodon > Rhincodon typus. The sequence goes on from NC_063346.1 coordinate 52,447,045, forward strand.
ACCAAGTCATTAATTCTTTCATGCTTGGACCTCTGATTCATAGAGTGTGAATAATTATGCATTAATTACTCCAATCTCTCTACCAGCTACCCCAAACCCCACCATTAGCATGACTGCTGAACCTTAGCTGACCTTCTTGTAAAAGTGTAAGGAATGAATGAAATGAATAAATGGTTGGGGATTATTTGTTTGTTGCTTTTAGATCTTAAACACGTTTAATATGCAGTTATTGTTTAACATTGTTTAGGAGTGTTCTTAAGGGACTGCTCATGTGATAGCTTTTAACTCTTTCAGTTTTGATATCTTATTTTAGTGTAGGGTGGCTCTGCCTGAACACATGCAAACAAATCGAAACCTCTCCCTTTTGCATTACTTTGCATTCTCCAAAATTCTCAATTAAATTTGGTGCAAGAAGACGGTGTTACACCTTAACTTCGACTCTTTGACTCTCAACCTTTCGAGTATCCTTTCAACCCCTTAACCTTTGATGGTCTGTAGCAACTCGCATTCCCTCTGTCCTTCTCCAGTCCCCATTTTGATTGTCGGCCCTTTCACCATCTCTTGGGGTATTGCTGCTGTTCCTCTTTATCCATACCCATTGTGAACCCTATGCCCAGTCTAACCCTTACACCCCCGTCATTCCATTCCACATCTCTTCCTCCCTTCCTGGCACACCAACTCACCCCATTATGTTCCCTGCCCTTAATATGCAATATCCAATTGTTATTATCCCCATCGCCCCAGTGACTATTACTGTGCCCTCCACATCGCAGTTTGTTCCTTAAATTTCCAGGATCTCTCTGGATCCACCAACAATTGCACCCTTTACCTTCCATTCCTTCCCTTTCTTTCCACCCAGCCACCTCTGTCTTTTTAAAAATCTCTTTTAGGTTGATTCCCATTTACTTTAATCACCCATTTAAATTGGTTCATCTCTTTTAGTTGTGCCCCATTGCTCTGTCTTGGTGAGGCTAAGTTAAATCAGCTAGTGTGCTAGTCAGTTGAGCAGACCGGTGAGCCGTTCATACCTAACATTGTTAAGTGTTTAAGAACCAATTAGCAGACTGCATAAGAATGAGATTTCTGTTAAATTGATGGACATACAGAGACTTCACTGCAACACTGTTAGTGTTTGTACAAAGAAACAGTTTCATCCTGAGGTGTCAAATTGGTAAAGAAGGTTTTACTGTCACGGGAGGAGTGGCATAGTGGTAATGTCACTGGACTACTAATCTAGAAACCCAGCTAAAGTTCTCAGGACATGGGGTCAAATCTCACCACAACAGATGGTGAATTTAAATTTAATGAAAAGGAAAAATCTGAAATAAATAGCTTGCCTACTAGCACCGATGTAATCATCATCAGTAAAAAGAAAACCCTGTCTGGTTCACAAATGGAAATCTGCAAGCCTTACCTGGTCCAGCTGAGATGTGACTCCAGACTCACAGCAATTTGGTTGACTCATGACTTAGTTAGAAATGAGCAATAAATGCTCACCTAGCCAGAGATGCAAGATTTTAAATGAGTATACAAAATGTCCCAATTTATCTGATTTTCAGACCCAGGTTGATAGAAAGCATAGACCAGGTTTCTGTATTTAACAAGAATTAGTTTCTTTTTATTCATTCATGGGATGAGGGCATCACTGCTTAGTCAAGCATTTATTGCCCATCCCTAATTGCCCAGAGCTGGTTAAGAGGCAACCACATTGCTGAGAGTCTGAAGTCACATGTAAACCAGATCAGGTAAGGATGGCAGTTACTTCCCCAAAGGGCATTAGTGAACCGGATGGTTTTTTCCAGCAATTGACAATGGACTCATGGTCATGAGTACTCTTAATTCCAGATGTTTATTGAATTCAAAATCCACCATCTGCCATGGCAGGATTGGAACCCAGGTCCCAGAATATTACCTGGGTGTCTAGATTAACAGTCCAGTGATTATACCAGTGATTATACTCCCCCTAATTTGTTATAAGTAATTACACACTAGCTACAGGTAAACAGTTATAAACCATCAGAAAACAACACAACAAATTAAAATTTTAATCCCCTAATAAACTCTCCATTCCACACACATAAATAGATAGATAAATATGCAGACAAGGAAAAACACATTGATGGGGGGGAAAATTGGAAAGGCGGTTCAGTCATCTTTGTTCCCCATGTTCTGTTGAGATAGTCCTTACTAATCTGAAAATTTTTTTCCATTGGCTTGCAAGAGTCACAGGGCAGCTGGTTCATTTTTAAAATATCTCTGACTTATCAATTAAAAATCATAGCTTACAACTGCAGAAGGAGAGGTAAACTGGTTTTCTTTAGGTTTAAAATGAGTTTTAAGTAAAGTTTTAACTGCAGAGAAACTGCTTCTGAGCTGGTGGAGATCAAATCCTTTCTAAATATTGTGTTCCCAGCTCTAAGCTGCTCAGTTACCTGAAAATTGGTCACATAGATGTTCGCAAATAAAAGGCCCTTGTCATTAGTAACTGGTCACTAGTCCATAGATCAATCAGCTGCTTTTTGCCACCCAGCTGCATCTATACACAGAACCCCTTGTCTCCAATTCATCTGCGTCTACTTCAATTACATTCCATACACTCACTTTCCTGCATTTTCCCCATAATTCTTGATTCCCCTGCTGATCAAGAATCTATCTATCTCAGCCTTAAATAAACACAAAGACTGTGCCCCCACAGCTCTCTCTTGCAAGGAGTTCCAAATACTCAATCCTCTGAGAAAAGATATTCCTCTTTATCTCAGTCTGAAATTGGCACTCCTTTATCCTGAGACTGTCCCTTCTGATCCTAGATTCTTCTATGACGGGGAAACATCCTCTCAGTATGTACCATGTTAAGCCCCTTAAGAATCCTGTATATTTCAATGGTATCACCTCTCATTCTTCTGAACTTCAGTGATTAGAGTCCCAACATGTTTAGCCATTGCTCATAAGACAGCCCGTCCATCTGAAGAATAATCTAGTGAACCTTCTCTGAATTGCTTCCAATTAAATGATATCTTCCTTAAGTAAGGGGACCAAAACTGCTCACAGTACTCTAGATGTGATCAGCACTGTATACAGTCACAATAAGTCTTTCCTGTCTTACTCCAAACCCCTTGAAATTAGGGCCAACAGTCCATGAGACTTCCTGATTATCTGTTGCACTTGTTTTTTTTTGAATCCCTACAGTGTGGAAACAGGCCCTTTGGCCCAACAAGTCCACACTGACCCTTGAAGCATCCCACCCAAACCCATCCCCTCGTAACCCACCTAATCTACACATCCCTGAACACTACAGGCAATTTAGCATGGCCAATCCACCTAGCCTGCACATCTTTTGGACTGTGGAGGAAACTGGAGCACCCGGAGGAAACCCACACAGACATGGGGAGAATGTGCAAACTCCACACAGTTGCCTCAGGGTGGAATCGAACCTGGGTCTCTGGAGCTGTGAGGCAGCAGTGCTAACCACTGAGCCACCGTGCCATGCACTTCTGTGCTAGCTTTATGTGTTTTGTGCACAAGTAGCCCCCAAGTCCCTTTGTGTTGTAGCTTCCTGCAGTTATTCTCCATTTAAATAATATTCTGCTCTTTCGTTCTCCCTTCCAAAATGAACAACTTCACATTTTCCTATATTATTCAATTTACAAACTTTTTGCCCACTTACTTAACCTATCAGTTTTTTTCTGTAAACAGTTTATATCCTTCTTGCAACCTGCCTTTTCACCAATTTTTGTGTCTTCTGCAAATTTGGCTACAGTACATTCACTACATTTCTCCAAGCCATTAATATATATTGTAAATAGTGGCAATCCCAGCAGCGATCCCTGTGGAACTCTACTGGTCATAGGTCACCAACCGGAAAAAGAACTGCTTATCCCCACTCGCTGTTTCCTGCCCATGAGCCAATTCTCTGTCCATGCCTATATAATACCTCCAATATCATGAGCTGTTATGACTTAACCTTGCCGAATGCTCTCCAGAAGTCCAAACGCTACACATCTACCACTTCCCTCTATCCACTCTGATTGAGACTTTCTCGAAAACCTCTAATAAATTAGACAAATATGATTTCTCTTTCACAAAGGCTGACTCTGCTTGATTAGATTATGATTTTCCAAATGTTCTGCTATTTCCTATATAATTCATTTTGATACTTTCCAACAATAGATCTTAGGTACCTGCTTTTCACCGTCCTCCTTTTTGAATGGGGGTGTGACATTAGCAAATTTCCAATCCTCTGGTACTTCTGCAGAATCCAAGGATTTTTGGAAAATTACAACTATCGGATCCACTATCTCTGTGGCTACTTCTTTTAGGAGCCTAGGATGCAAACCATCAGGTCCAGGGGACTACCTACCTTTAGCCCCATTAGTTTGTCTAATACTACTTCTTATGTGGTGCTGATGGTACTTAATTCCTCTCCCATTTTCTTTAGTATTAAAGGGATGTTGGAAGTATCTTTCACCGTAGAGACTGATGCAAATATCTGTTTTGACTCACTGCCATTTCCATGTTCCCCATAATTATCTCCCCCAATTCATTTTATAAGGTTCTTGGGTTCACTTTCACCTCTCTCTTTTTATATATTTAAAGAATCTTGTATTGTCAATTTTATATTCCTTACCAGTTTGCTCACATTGTTTATTTTCTCTATCTTTATTGTCTTTATAGTCCACCTTTGTTGGATTCTGAATTTGTCCCAGTCTTTGGGTCTATCACTGACTTTGACTTCCTTATATGCTTTTTCTTTCAACTTCCTACTCTCCTAACTTCCTGAGTTATCCATGATTGCCTAATCCATTTTTTTGGAATCTTTACTCCTTACTGGGATGTATTTTTGCTGAGAATCATGATTGCTTCCTTAACTGTCTGCCATATTCCTGCTAATCTATCCTCATTTTATTGCAATTCCCTTTAGTCCCAAGCTAAGTTTCTCACTGTAGAACTGAATATTGAATTCTATCATGTTATGATCACTACTTCCAAGGGGATCTTTTACGATGAGATCATTTATTGTAACCTGCCTCATTTCAGAGTACCAAGATAGCCTGTTCCTTGGTTGACTCCATGACGTATTATTCCAGGAAATTACCCATAATGCAATCAAAGAATTTGTTGTCATAGCCACCCTTACCAATTTGATCAACCCAATCAACGTGAAAAGTAAAGTCACCCATAATTACTGCTGTATTCTTCCTGCACACTCCTATTATTTGTTGACTTATAGCCTTTCCTATTTGGAGATCTGTACTCTACTCCTACCAATGTCTTTGTTCCCTTGCTGGACTTCCTATCATCTGAACCTAATTTGTCTCTCACAGCTGTCCTCATTTAATCTCTTATTAATAGTGCTACCCCATCACTTTTTTTTTATCCCTCCTGTCTCTCCAAAATGTCAAATATCCCTCGTTTTGGTCTCCTTCTAACCGTGCTTCTGTAATAGCTATGAGATCATATTAATCTGTTTTGATTTGCACCTCGTCAGTTTGTCTAACTTATTCCAAATGCTTTGTGCATTCAGATACAAAGCCTCTAAGTTTGTTCTATTATTGAATTTTCCTGCCCTGTTATTGGTTCCTTGATACAATATGACATTTACGCATCTGTCTTTTCCTTTCATTTTCTGGGTAACAATCAGCTCCATCGCTAACGTGCAATCTACCTCTTCCTTACCTTTGAGTTTCTAATTTTCCATACAATTGAATCCAAAACACCCACAATTTAGTTTAAGGATGTATCTACAGCTGTAGCTATGTGATTCACCAGCTAGGAGCTCGTTTCAGGTGGAGCCTGTCCCAACAGAACAGATCCCTCTTTCCACATTACAGGTGCCAATGTTACTTGAATGTAAACCCATTTCTCCCATAACGATCTTTGAGCTATGCATTTATCTCTTCAATCTTATTGACCCTGTGCTAATTAGCTCATAGCTAAGGCCGTAATACGGAGATTATTACCTGTTTGGTTCTGCTTTTTAATTTAACCCCTACCTACTCATATTCCATCAGCAGAGTCTTTTTCCTCTTTCTATCTAAATTGTTGGTACCTACATGGACCACAACAACTGGATCTTACCCTCCCACTCCAAGGTCCTCTGCAGCCCAGGCACCAGACAGGCAACACAACCTCCGGACTCTCGGGCCTGGTGACAGAGAATTGTGTCCATTTCCCTGACAATGCTATCCCTGTTTGCAATTACATTTCTCTTTTCTCCCTCCTCCCTCTTGAATGGTTCCCTGTACCATGGTGTTTTCATCAGTTTGCTCATTCTCCCTACAGCCCCTGCTGTCAACCACACAGGAGCAAGGATCTCAAATCTGTTAGACACACTCAAGGGCTGAGGGTACGGCAGCACTACTCCCAAGATCAATTTCCCTGCCTTGTTTGTAGTCACACCTACCTCTATCTTCCCATTGACCAAATTTGACGTAGTCAATTTAAGGAGTGTGACTGCCTCCTGAAACACTGCTAATCCTCTTTGCCCCCATTAAGTACTACCCAATGTTTTCCCTCTTTTTATTTACTTTATGTGTCCGCGTGGGTTTAAAAAAAATCTCTTGTGGAACGTGGGTGTCACTGGCTTGTTAGCATTTATTGTCCATCCTTAGTTGCCCTTGAGAAAGTGGTGGTAAGCTACCTTCTTGAACAACTCTAATCTATGTGTTGTAGGTAGACCCACAATGCTGTTGGAGGAATTTCCAGAATTTCAACTCACCAACAGTGAAGAAACAGCGATGTATTTCCAAGTCAGGCTAGCGAGTGGCTTGCGGGGGGGATCTTGCAGGTGGTGGTGTTCCCATGTATCTACTGCTTTGTCTTTCTAGATGGAAGTAATTGTGGGTTTGGGAGGTGCTGTCTAAGGATCTTTGGCAAGTTTCTGCAGTACATCTTATAGATGCTGCTCCTGAGTGTCAGTGGTGGAAGTAGTGGATGCTTATGGGTGTGGTGCCAGTCGAATGGGCTGCTTTGGTCTGGATGTGTCAATATCTTGAGTGCTGTTGGAGCTGCACTCATCCAGACAAGTGGAGAGTATTCTATCACACTCCTTGTGCCAGTAGATGGTGAAAAGGCTTTGGGGAGTGAGGAGATAAGTTACTCGCTGCAGTGTTCCTAACTTCTGATTTGTTCTTGTAACCACTTTACTTAAATGGCAAGTCCAGTTGAGTTTCTAGTCAATGGTAGTCCCAGGATGATAGTGATAGTAATGCTATTGAATGTCAAGGGGTCGTGGTTAGATTGTCTCTTTTTGGGGATGGCCATTGCCTGGCATTTGTGTGATGTGAATGTTACTTGCATTTGTCAGCCCAAACCTAGATATTGTCCAAGTCTTGTTGCATCTGAGCATAGATGGTTTCTGTATCTGACGAGTCATGAATGGTGCTGGACATTGTACAATCAACAGCAAACATCCCCACTTCTGACCTTATGATGGGGGGGAAGATCGTTGAAGAGCCGCGAAAGATTGTTGGGGGTAGTGCACCACCCTTAGGAACTCCTGCAGTGACGTCCTGGATGACCGACCTTCACAAACCGTAACTATCTTCCAGTCTGCTAGGTATGACACCAAACAATGGAAAGTTTGTCTGCTGATTCCCATTGATCCCAGTTTGCTAGGGCTCCATGATCATACAGTCAAATGCAGTGTTGATGTCAGGGCTGTCACTCTTGCCTCAACTGTGGAATTTGACTCTTTATCCATGTTTGAACCAAGGCTGTAATGAGGTCAGTAATGAGGAACCCAGACTGGGTATCAGTGAGCAGGTTATTGCTAAAGTTGGTGCTGCTTGATAGCACTGTTGATGACATCATCTATCACCTTACTGATAATCAGGATTAGGCTGATGGGGTGGTAATTGGCCAGATTGGATTTGTCCTATTTTTTGAAAGTACAAGATATATCTGGACAATTTTCCACATTGTCACGTAGATGCCAATGTTGTAGATGTACAGGAATAGCTTGGCGAGAAGTGCGGCAAGTTCTGGAGCACATTTCTTCAGTGCTGTTGCTGGAATGTTGTAAGGCCCATAGCCTTTGCAGTATTTAGTGCCTCCAGCTGTTTCTTGATATCACATTGAGTGAGTCGAATTGGCTGAAGACTGGTATTTGTGCTGCTCGGAATCGCCGGAGGAAGCTGAGATGGATCATGTACTTGGAACTTCTGGCTGAACGTTGTTATGAATGCTTCAAGCTAATCTTTTGCACTGATGTGCTGGGCCCTTCACTTACTGAGGATGGGGATCATTGTGGAGCCTTGTCTTCCAGTGAGTTGTTTAAACGTCATGACTGGATAGAATCACAGAATTTTACAGTACAGAAGGAGACTATTCAACCCATTGTGTCTGTACCAGCTCCCAAAAGAGCTACCCAGCTAGTCCCGCTCTCCACCCTATCTCCATATCCCTGTAACTCTGGATGTAACTGGATATGACAGGACTGCAGAGCTTTGATCATTTCCATTGATTGTGGGATTGCTTAGCCCTCTCTATCGCTTGTGTTTGTGCTGTTCGGCATGCAAGTAATCCTATTTTGTGACTTCATCAGTTTGACACCTCATTTTTAGGAATTTCCTGATGCTGTTTCTGGCATGCCATCCTGCACGCTCCACTGAACCAGGATTGATTCCCAACTTGATGGTAATGGTTGAGTTGGGGTAAACTGGGCTGTGAGGTGGCAGATTATGTTGAAGCACGATGCCACTGCTGTTGATGGCCCACAGTGATTCATAGATGCCCAGTCTTCACTTGTTAGATCTGTTGAAAATCTGCCTCATTTAGCACAGTGAACATGCCACACAGCACAATGAAGGTAGGTCTTTGTCTCAGCAAGAATTGTGCGGTGGTCACTCTTTCCAATATTGTCATGAACTGATGCATCTGCAGGCCACAGACTGGTGATGATGAAGTCAGATATGTTTTTTCCTTTTGTTGGTTCCCTCACCACCTGCCAGAGACCCAGTCCAGCAGCTGTGTCGTGTTTGACATAGAGGGAAGGATGTCATCATTGGCTCATCATTATTTCACATTTCTAAAAATTAATTCTTGGAATGAGTGCATCATTAGTAAAGTTAATTAAAATAAAAAAACTTTATCCCTGGAAGCAACCAATCAAGACTGGACAACGGACATGGAATGAGTCATCAACATCAGCCAACAGACCACAAGAGCCAAGAAAAGACAGAGCCTTCAAGACAAGCTAGCCACACTTACCCCAAAAACGACAACAACAGAATAGACACCTGGATAGGAAACCTCTCTGACAGGAAACTGACAGACACGGAAAAAGCCGTTCTCACCCGAGGACTGAACTACAACTATAGGGACGCCAACAAAATGGAATTCCTAGCCACACTGGAAGCCACACTAAGAACCAACAATATCAACGAAGAAACACAACAAACGATAAGACAGACAGTAATCCTGACACTAACCAGAAGGAGTGAACTCAACACCCTCAACACATTGGAAAGACAGGCCCTGGAAGGGCTGAAGAAGAACAAGAACATCACAATACTACCCACAGACAAAGGGCGCATGACAGTAATACTGAATAAAAGGGACTACATCTCCAAGGCACAGGTACTGCTTGCCGACGAAAACACTTACCGGCCAGTACAAACTGACCCGACACCGCCACTAGGCAACAAAATCCTCTACACGCTAAAAAAGACTTAAACAGACTGGACAGATCAACAAAGCAGACTTCTTAAGAATGAAACCCGAAGGAACCAACACACCCCGATTCTACGGCCTCCCGAAAGTGCACAAGCCGGAAGTACCCCTTAGACTCATAGTCTCCCTACCAGGCAGAACCACCAATTCGACTGGGACAACACCAAAATCCTGGGACAAGCTAAGCAGAGACAGGAATTCCTAGAAGCCCGGCACTCCACGAAGAAAGCCATTAATAAACACATTGAACTCGACCCCATATACATTCCACTACGAAGGAAAACCGAAGTGAGGAATCCAGCCCAACGGACTCCAGAGTTTAAAAACCAGGCGGGAATACACACCGACACTTCATTGGAGGCTGCACTGATGATGTTACCCAGCATGATAATGAAACGTCTGTGGAACAACAAACCAACTCGGCGGGCCAACCAACCTCAAAAGTTAATTTTTATTACCCACCCTGCTTGTTGGCTAAGGGAGGACAGTTCATGGTAATCAGCAGGTCGTTTCGTTGCCCATGTTTAACCTGAAGCCAGACTCAATGTTAAGAACTCCCAGGACAGCTCCCTCCTGACTGCATACGTTGTACTGCCCCCCTTGCCGCTCTGTCCTACTGGTGGTTCAAGATATATCCAGGGATGGTGATAGTGGTATCTGGAACATTGTCTGTAAGACATAACTCTGAAAGTATGAATATGTCTGGCTGTTGCTTGATTAGCCTTTCAGAAAACTCTCCCAATTTGACACTAACCCAAGCCTCCGGTAAAGAGGACATTTCTGGGTTGACAAGGCTGTTTTGACATTGTTATTTCTGGTGCCTTGGTTGATGCCAGGTAGTCCATCCGGTTTCGTTACATTGTTGAGACTCCGTAGTGATTGATACAGCCGAATGGTTTGCTAGGCCATTTCACCAGGCAGTTAAGAGTCAACCAGATTTCTGTGGCACTGGAGTCACATGTAGTCTAGACCAGGTGAGGATGGCAGATTTCCTTCCCTAAGGACATTAGTGTACCAAATAGTGTTTTTCCCATCAATTGTTGATGAGTTCATGGTCATCATCAGCAAATATTTATTGAATTCAAATGCTACCATCTGCAATGTAGAATTCAAACCTTGGGTACTAAGAACCTTAGTTGAGTTTCTGGATTAATAGGCCCAAACAAACAGACTTTGAAACTTTTGCTCTGCCCACTCAAAGTAACAACTGATGGTATAGTGGCAATCTGTCTCTGTGCATTTTATTTTGACTGCTTCACATCTGTTGAAAATTGTTGATGCACATTGGAAAATATATAATCACATTACACTTTGGCTGAGGTATTTGTATTATTGCTCATCATAATTTCACGTTTTAAAAAGTTAATTCTTGTGATGATTACGTCTGTTGCAAGATTAACTTTTATTACCCATTCTACTTGTCTTTGACAATGTGGTAAAGGACCTTCTTCTTTAACAGCTACAGTTTGTGTAACAAATGTACACCCACATATTCAGGATTTTGGCTCAGTGACAGCAGAGGAGCTTACTATATTTCCAAGTTGGTGTGATGTAGGGTTAATTTCACCTCTGAAACGATGTATTGCCAATACCTGAACCAGCCGAAATCAAATTTATAATCTGTGTTCAGAATCCATTTAAATTCTTCCATTCCCATTACTCACTTTCCTTCAATTTTTTAAAAATTGTTACTATTGGCACTAACTGATTGGTAAGTTGAATGGGCTAGGTTGGTATCTACACAGAGTGGTTATAATTGTCCTGAAAGCTAATGTATGGTGATGTGTGGCGCATTCAGAATAATGTCCAAAATTGCTGCCATCAACTAAAGATTTCTTTAAAACAAACTACATCAAATTAAAGAAAAGTAGATTACAGTCACATAGAATTTGCCATTGTGTGATGCACAGTGCACGATTTGTACATAATTTTCAAACTTTGTCTTTGATTAAAGAGCTTGATCTATAGGGAGAGGCTCAATAGGCTGGGCATTTTTCCCTGGAGCGTTGGAGCCTGAAGGGTGATCTTATAGAGGTTTATAAAATCATGAGGGGCATGAATAGGATGAATAGCCAAGGTCTTTTTCCTAGCTTAGGGAAGTCCAAAACTAGAGGGCATAGGTTTAAGGTGAGAGGTGAAAGATTTAAAAGGGACCTGAGGGGCAATCTTTTCTTGCAGAGGGTACCACGTGTATGGAACGAGTTGCCAACGGAGATGGTGGAGGCAAGTACAGTTGCAACATTTAAAAGACATATGAATGGGCACATGAATAGGAAAGGTATAGAGGGATATTGGCCGAATGCCGGCAAATGAGACTAGATCAGTTTAGGATATCAGGTTGGTGTGGACAATTTGGACCAAAAGATCTGTTTCTGCACTGTATGACTCTATGACTGTATAATATGGCTGCAGTGTTTGTTAATGTGAGTAACAGTGTTCTAGAAGAGCTTTTGAGCCCCCATGCCTCCTCTCTTCAGGAAGGCTTGACAAATTAGTCTCAGTTGGAACATAACTGACGGTGGTATTCCTTTCCTGAGATTGAACATCCTCAGGGTGAATTTACATCTGTTTGGAGGCAACCATTAGAAGGAATCATACATAATAGGGTTAACTGCGACATGGCTTCAGGAAAATCATGACAGGGAATTAAATAGTGCAGGATATAACATAGTTTAAACAAATAGGAGGGAAAATAGGGAGCTAGAGTACCTTTACTTTTTAGTCATAGCATAACAATGGCAGAGAAAAGGGATGTAAAAATATACATATAGATGTAAATAAAAGATAATAAAGGATTGCTCACGCTAGTAGACATAGTCTGCAGACCATGTGGAAGAAGGTGGAAGAAGAAATATCTAAAAAAGTGAGAGAATCATCATGGAGAATTTCAGCTATCTTTATGTTAATTGGAAAGAAGCGATGGGTAAGGAGGATAAGGAAATGAGGTTCTTACAATATGGGTATGATTCTTTTCTAACCCATTATGTAAATAGTCTGACAAGGTATGAATTGCTATTGAGTCTATTAGTAGGAAATTAACTAGATCATGTAAGAGCAATAAAAGTATGGAGACATCTAGGCAATAATCACCATCAGATAATATGCTTTAAGGTGATGATAGAGAAGGATGCAAGTTTGATGAAAACCTAGTTAATGGCTTTATGGAAAGCAAATTTTGTGAGACTGAAAATTGAACTTGTGAAAGATTTAAAATAGGTTCAACATAATACACAAAAATGATATTCTTCTAAAGAACAGTTTAAACACAAGTGAGACTTCATGTATGAATAAAGGCATAAGGCAACAATTATTAGGTAATAGGCACACATTAAGTAGGTAGCCAGCAGAAGAGGGTACATGATTAGAATAAATACAAGAAGATTAGGAGAGAAGTCAAAAGAAAGTCAGGAAGGCAAAGAGAAACTATAAAATTAAGTAATCAAGGAAATGAAATAGGAAAATATTTTACATGCACATCAATAAAATAAACTGCAAAGGATGGGACTATAAGTGATAGACAAAATAATGGTGCAATTAATGGTACAGAGGTGCAAATTCATTAAATAACTACCCTGTATCAGTATTTCTCACGCAAATAAACCGTACAGAACATGCACCACCTAGTATCCAAAGGATGGCAACTGAAGCATAACAGTAAATGTAAACATACTATTTGAATAGTATAAAATGTTGACTCCAGAAGTATGGCTCAAACACAGTGATAAAGGAATTAAGGTTAATGTGGTCATGAGTTAAACTATTTAATACAGTGTGTAGTATATATCAATAGAAATTAGACTATGTAAGGAAGGTGTTCAGTCTGTTGTACCTATGTAGGTGTCAGATGTTATCTACTTAATTGTCATATTTTTCAACCCTCTAGCTTAAAAAGCTCACTCGCTGTATTTAATTTGTGTGTAAACATTCTGGCTAATAATTGGCTAAAACAGTAAAATTTAATGTCATGTTTCTGTACCTGACGCCGTGTGAGGTCCGATATCCATATTTGATGCGTATGTTGTGTCCTGCCATAAAGCAGAAGGTCATGTGAGTTAACTCTTTTTCCATAAATACTGCAGCAGGTACTGAGTATTTCCAATATTTTCTGTTTCTTTTGGAATATTTTGAGTCTGAAAGTGCCAAAGGAAAAGAATAAGTAGTATATAAGCTGAAGTAAAGGGAGAAGTGGAAACTGGCAATCTTTGTAATGGATAGGATAATTGCTTTAAACTTGGGATTAAACTGGATGACAAGGTCTGGTTCCGATAAAACAATAACCAAGGAGGAGAATGGATTCTGTGATGATGGCAGCTGAAGATAATTATTTTAGTTATCACACTGTTCAGCTGGAGGAAGTTGCAATTCAGCAGTGGTTAAATTTTGGCATAGTCCCATCGGCTTGGAATAAAATAAGCAGTTTATTCTGATAAGGTCAAAAAGACAATTTGGATGAAGAACTTTAAGCCTACGTGATCTTATCTTTATAGAAAACCAGTGCCTTTTTCTCATTAGTGTAAATAAACATTTCTTAAATAAGTCTAGTGTTCTGGCATCAGTCATTCTTCTTTCTTTATGTAAATAATGGAGTTAAAAAATACATACAGGTTCCTTCCCTTGATTATTAAAAAAGACTTGCCTTTACTAGCTGAGGGATAATATATAAAAACAGGGAGGTTACGCTAGATCTGCAGATCTGTGTTGTAAGGATGTAATTGGTGTCAGTACGGAAGAATTCTAGCAATGAAGCAAAATTGGGTAGGCTGCGTTTGTTTGGTTTGGAAAACAGCAGGCTGAGGGAGTTTTAATTGAATTGTCTAAAATTATGAGAAACTTAGGATAGATGGAGGGACCCTTTTCCCTTACCAGAGAAGTTCAATAGTCAGGAGCAGAGACTTAATTTGTGTTTCTATGAAAAATGGACAACTTTTCTGGATTCATAAAATGACTAGGATTTGATCAGAAGATCATATTTCCAGGAGCTTCTGAACATCAACATCATATAAATATTCCAACTAAGGTTGACACAAAATGCTGAAGAGGAACCATCAACCACCTTTGGACGAAGAAAAATATCAAGACCCATTATACTCAAATTGATGGTAATGCTTTTATGTTGACACCTCATCGTGAAAACTGTGATGGGGGAAGTGAGGCTACAGTGTTATCTTAATGACCTCCCAGTTGGTCCACTGAGCCAACATCAAGTGAAATCCTTGTCCTTGTCACATGACTGAAATCAGAGCTTGTTGAATTGCCTAAATCAACATCTCTGGTCGTGAGTTGATGTTTGACCTTCAAGTGGAGAGTAGGCTGAATTGGCTGTTTGCCTCAGACCTTCCTGAAATAACTTCACAAAGCCTGGTATTCCGTTGCCCAGTCACCCTTTATTTACATGTGCATAGTACATGACACTGACGCAGCTAACTCAGTGCTGGCTCCTAGAGTGAGCAGAACGCTCGTCACCCTATTTATATACTATTTTTCTAATCAACCTATTCAGAGAAATTATTACACACCTCTGGAGCAGGTGGGACTTGAACCCGGCCCTCCCATTCTAGGGTTAGAGACACGACCACTGTGCCATTAGAAGGCTCCTCACTCCTGTTTATATCTACCAGGTAGAGTTCCCTGATTGGAATAGATTAATAATCTCAATCTGGGAACTCATATTCTATGGGTTCCATCTGGCTGACCTCGTTCCAATCAATGCACCTCCATCTCTGTCTTCAAGTTGGCTGGAAAGAAGCTTTTACTTTGCCTACGAGAAGAAAAACTGAGTCCAGTTCAGTGAGGTAACTTATTAGACCCTGACCTCTGGTAAACTGTAATTCACTAGACCTGATTTTCAATGTCTCTGGCTGGGAAATGAAGAAGACTGCAACAGCAATACACATAGGAGAATAGATAGTTAGGATAAGAGATGGGCATTTCTGTAGCCACAGACATGAATCCAGCGTGGTATGTTGCATCCTGATGCCAGGGACATGGTTGTTAATGATTGGCTGCAGAGCACCCTGAGAGGGAGGATGAACAACCATGGCTGTGATTCATATCAATACCAATGGATCCCGTGATGTTAGGATAATATTTTAGCATGTATACAGGATTGACTGACGAACAGCAGACATAGTCAGGATAATGAGGTCATTTTCAGGTTTGCAAACAGTAACCAGTATGCTGTCAAAGAGATCAGTAATGGGGCCTCAACTATTTATAATTGATATTTGAACTGTAGATAAAAAGACTCAGTGCATTGTAGTCACATTTGTAGATGATACAAAGATCGTTGAGAAGGCAAAGTTGTCAGGAGAAATCAAAGGGCTCTAAGTTGCTCAATTTCATGATGGGCTGAATCTGTCTTGGTAAGGAAGCCCTTGAATATTACATTCTTCACTCAGGTGTCATTAAGGGTGGAGTGGGTTGGTGATTGGGACCAAGATGCATCACAAAGACATTCCACTGACCCCAGAAGCATCACAGAGACATTCCACTGACCCCAGAAGCATCACAGAGACATTCCACTGACCCCAGAAGCATCACAGAGACATTCCACTGACCCCAGAAGCAACAGAGCATAGCAATCATTGAGGCAGTCAAGTGCTGAGGTAGGGTTGGATAGAAGGCCCACCTCAGTTCTCTGGGATTTCGTCCCAGTTGGACAACGAGCTGTTATGCCAACTACATATCACACCTTGCCCACAATGTATAACACCTTCAGCCTCAGTGGCAACTCATGCTGTTCCTTGCACCCTACTAAAACTCCTGGCACCATGTTTACCATCTTAAACCAACAAATACACCAACCCATTCCCATGATCGGACAGTCTCTCACAGTTTTCCTCAGTATGTCAAAATGAATCAGTAAGAAATAAGAGTTCTTACACCTGTCATTGTTATGCATGCTTGTCTGCGATTCAAGACTCATAAAAGGATTATCTTAGTATTGAGTGTTTTGACAACTGGAAAGAACCTAATTGGCATTTTAAGTAATTTAATAAGTTGTACATCCTGTGATCTCTTTTATTAATGTTTCAATCCTGACATTGATAAGATTAAATGATGTGAGGTGCTTAAAAGATGTTATTGGTAGTTTAATACTTTGATTGACATTTCTATGGAGTTGTAGGAACAGCAGCTTATAATAAGTCATGATGGAAGTTTGTGGTTTGAGTTGCCACTGAGCTGAAATAGAGGGTGCTTGGGAGGCTTGCATGAGACCTTTTGAACTTGTTTTTGGAAAAGTTCCAAATCCAGACAGTGGTTCCTTATTTAGGGCTTTGAACCATGAAATTTGCAGAAGACAAGGAGATACCTTTCTCTGGCCAGATCAGAACTGCAGGGTCCAAGTTCTTTATCTGAACTCTTACCTTAAGCTGATGAAAACTGGGGACTTTAGGAATGGGAGGGCTGGAATCCTAGACATGGGAACCTTTCCCAGTGGGTTGGTAGGTGTTCCATCTTCACAAAAATCTGGGCCAAAGAATCTATGAAGGGATATCGACAGGTTAACAGAGTAGCAAAACATTATGAAGGTGGAGTATATTGAGGTAAACTAAGTTTGTCCATTTTGGTAGGAAGAATAGGAAATCAAAATGTTAAAATGGAGAGGGACTCTAGAATATTAAAGTCAAGTCGGATGTGGGTGTTCTTTTGTTTTATTCATTTTGTGGTATGTGGCATCTCTGGCTAGCCAACCCTATTGCCCATCCCTAATTGCCCTTAAAAAGGTGGTGTTGAGCTGCCTTCGTGAACCGCTGCAGTCCACCTGCTGTGTTGATCCACAATGCCATTAGGGAAGGAATTCCAGGATATTGACCCAGTGACAGTGAAAGAGTGCTGATATATTTCCAAGTCAGGATGGTAAATGGCTTGTAGGGGAGTATTCTCATATATTTGCTGCTCCTGTCCTTCCAGGTGGAAATGGTCATGGGATTTTTGGTGAATTTCTGCAGTGCATCTTATAGATAGTACACACTGCTGCTACTGAGCATTAATGGTGAAGGAGGTGGATGCTTGTGGATGCAGTGCCAGTCTAGTGGCTGCTTTGTCCTGGATAGTGTCAAGCTTCTTGAGTGTGGTTGGGGCTGCACTGATCCAGGCATGTAGGGAGTTTTCTGTCACACTCCTGACTTCTGCCTTGTGGATGGTGACCGACTTTGGGGAGTCAGGAGATGAGTTATCCACCACAGTATTCCTAGCCTCTGACCTGCTCATGTAGCCACTGTGTTATACGTGATGAGTCCAGTTGAGTTTCTGATCAATGATAACCCCCTAGGATGTTGATAGTGGAGGATTCAGTGATGGTAACACCATTGAATGTCAAGGGCAGAGGTTAGATTTGTCTCTTATTGGTGATGGTCATAGCCCTGGCATTTGTGTGGAGTGAATGTTACTTGCCACTTGTCAGCCCAAGCCTGTTCTCATGCATGACTCACAAAAGGCTGGCATTTTGATCCAAAACATAATTAGAGGGATGTAGTATAAATCTGAGAAAGCCTTTCTACAACTATACAGACCATTTGTGAAACCGTACCTCTGTAGTGAGTAGAGTTTGGTCTTATTATTTAAGGAGGGAAATACTTGTATTGAAGGTGGTTCAGAGAAGGTTCACTCAGTTGATTCCTGACTATATGCATTCATCCTATCTGTACCCCTCATGTTTTTGTACTCCTGAATAAAGTTACCCCTCATTCTCCTACATTACAAGGAATAAAATCCTATCCTGGCCAACCTCCTTTAGATTTGAACATCGTTGACAACATTTACTGCTAATCCATAATTCTGACTTGGAATTACATCACCATTCCTCCAATGTCATTGAATCAAAAAGAATTTCTTCTGAACATTCTTTAAGGAGGGAAATGCTTGTATTGGAGGTGGATCAGAGAAGGTTTACTCAGTTGATTCCTGAGATGAAGGTGTTCATTTTATGAGGAAAATTTGGACAGTTTGGGCCAAAACTCATTGTAATTTAGAAGAATAAGAGGTGGTCTTATTAAAACTGCCAATAATTCAAAGATCTTATATGCGAGAAACATGTCATTCCAGATTACTGCATGAAGGAAAAACATGGTACTGTTTAAAAAGTCCCCCATTTAAGATAGAAATGGAGTAATTTCTTCTTTCAGTGTTGTTTATGGTTAAAATTCCTAATCTCAAAGTGTTGCAAGTTGTGTTATTAAGTATCTACAAAATGGATATAGACTTATTTTTCATCTAGAAGAGAATAAAAGCTTCTGGGATGGATAGGAAAGTGGAGTTAAAGTCATATCAGATTAGCCATGAACTTGTTGAACAGTGGAACAGTCTCAAGGGTCAAATAGCTTTCTTCTGTACCTTTTTTATGTTCTAATGTTTTTGGAGACAAATCTTCTCAGCCCCAGTACATTTTTGTATCAGGTCCTCATGGCATTATCCTAGCCCAACCAACTACAAAAACGACCTTCCCTCTAAAAAAGGTCAAAAGTAGGGATGTTTATTGATGATTGTACAGTGTTCAGCATCATTTGCAATTCCTGAGATACTGAATCAGTCTGTTTGGACAGTTATATAGTTTATATAGTTAAGATCTGCACAACATTCAGCCTTGATTGATGAGTATTCTCACCAATCAAATGCTAGGCCTTTTTATATCCAATTGAAACAATCAATCTCTCGTTATTAAATGGCCAGCTTCTCAAGGCCAATGAGAAAAATTATGGGATATGATCATTGCTGACGTAGTCAGCATTTGTTGCCCATTCCTAATTGCCGTTGAGAAGGAGATGGTAAGCCACCTTCTTGAACTTCTACATTCCATTTTATATAAGTACACTACAGTGCTGTTCAGAAGAAAAATTTTTTTGACCCAATGACTGCGGAAATTGCCAAATCCTGCTACATTCCTCATGGCAATGCCCTCGCAAAACAGAATCTACCTGCCTGATCAGAGTTTAATCAGCTAACTAAGGATGACAGTTAACAGTTCCTTACATCTCCATCACAACCGTGGTCCATCTAATCAATACCCTCTTATCATGCTATATAAGTTGGTGTTCCCTTTCTAAGGCTGGTTTCTTGCATTCCAGTCTTGATGCCTGCAAGATGCATTATCCAGTTGTTTGAAACTGATTAAGGTCTTCTGACACAAGCTATGTATTCTAATATATTTATATTTGGTAAAGTAAAAGTACATGAAGTTAATATTTATGACCCTACTTTCACATGCAATTTTAAATAATTTGGCTAAGATTTTCCCCTTTACTGCTGATGTAAGTAGTGCATTCTTTTTGGCACTGCATTTCAGAAACAGTGTTGGATAGAAGAGAAGGAGGGCTTTAATCAGTTTCTAATCCGTGCTGAAGCTGAGCTGGAAAAGTTAAATGGTGACACTAGATCAGTGAAATGTGTTCATATCAATGAACATGAAAAGGCACAGAAAATATCGCTGTACCTTGGGTTTGCAAGCTGGGTTCCTGGACACACATGCCAGACCAGTCTGGTCTCAGCACTTAAAGAGCAGAGAGTTTAGTCTGGATACTGACATCGAGATTTTGTGATTGGTGTAACTTTAATGCTACTGTTTACTTGTTTAATATAAATTGTTAATGTTGGTAGGAAAATAACACTGATCAGAAAATGTAAGTCTAGTTCTGTATATTTGACAGATTAATAACCTGTACTTGCTTTAGCACTTTTTGCAGAGTTAGAAGCCTGTGTTTCTGTCTCTTACAATATCTGGTCAGTTGTGGATACAGTCTGGCTCTGTTCTGTATATTTGTAGGAGAAGACGTGAGCAGAATAATACCTCAGAACAGCTGAGTAACAAACTATAGTCTCCATTGTTCTATTGAACTTAAAGTGATGCATTAAAGTGAGCATTTACTGACAAAGCTCACTGCTTTCACTTCCTATCAAATGACTTATCTTAACTAAGTCTCTTTGCAGCTCTTTGTGAAAGTTCTATGCAGAGAACATCTTTGAAATGGAAATCCTATGGCACGCTGCCATCCAGAATGCTGGCTGATATTTTCAGGTCTACAGCCAATTTCTACACACAGAGTATCTGTTCAAAGACTGTACCTTTGTTAATCTTTCAGAAGCACCAAAATTCTGATTGACAACTGCAAGAGGGATAAACTTAATGTGCTCTGGGAAAGTGCGGAAATTTTGGGAAGAAAACACGTTTTTAATAAGTAACTAATCTTTTAGCAATGATCAATACGTGACTGTTAATGCAGTTTTTATTATAAGTTACTAATTTTGATCCTTGGGTAAACAGTTATAAACTCCGATTCCAGGTTTTGGTGAAAGTACGAATGTCAAATGATTCTATATATATAGCATTAGTGTAGTGATGGCAGATAGCAGACACCCTTAGAATAAATTCTGCTGATTAGAAAAGTTTCAGTGACTTAAAGATTTCTTTATGTTTCTCAGTAACCGTGTCAGCAGTTGAGGTACTACAGAGACTGTATTGATTGGAAAAGCAACGTCTGAATGAAACAATACTATGGATGAAATTCAGCCTGAGAGGTTATATTTAATCAGTCATACACAGAGCCACTGTATTCATTAAACTGTTGAACTTTAACTGCTGATGTAAAATTGGAGGATTCAACTTAGTTAATTAGGATATGTCATAAAGAAAAACAGAAACAGAGAATATGAAAAACGCTCAATGGGTCAACCAGCATCTGTGGAGAGAGCTGACAAGACTTTCCACATGTGAAGTGCCATTTTGAATCTCGGAACGTCATTTATATGATGAACTAAAACAACCAAAATATTCTGACATTCAGTTGTCTAAAAACCTATGTTTGCTGACAAATATAGAATTGCATGGAATTTCATCAGGCAGGGGAAATAATATCTGTCACCAGGATTGGAGATAGAATGGCCTCACTCATTCTTTGCTTCTTTTCATCCATAAACTTTTAAACTCAAACGCTATGATTCACCCATCAAAATGCTAAATTGTCTCCTTTTGTAATGCTGTTCAGAATAAAAGGAATTTTAAAAAGTTTATTTAATGAACTCAAGAACAATTTTTATTAGAAAACAAAAGTCATTTCACAAAGAAGTGGAAAGCTGGTTAAAATCTAACATAAAATCCAGAATTAGAACAATATCCCTTTTAATCCTAAAATAAACACACTAATACAACACAAACAAACACGAAAGACTCTGCAGAAATAATTTTTTTAAAAAAAGAAAATGAAGTATTAGCTAATGGTCTAGAAAACAAAGGATAGAAGTCAATGAATTCTCACAATGCACTGGTTTCTTCTTGACAAAATCATGCTGCTGACAGCTATAGACACCCTCTAAATAAGGCTTCATCTTGGATGGAAATCAAGCTGTGTCTCTCTTTGCATGTTGGACACAGTTCAGATTCTCAGGGTTTAGAAGGTAGTCAAAATACTGAAACATGGAAGTTTTATCAGGTTCTTAAGTATTCAACCAAGAGGAGGGAGACATGCATCTTTACTGTAACCTTGGTTTTATTTTACTTGAGATAGTAGGAACTGCAGATGCTGGAGAATCTGAGATAACAAGGTGTAGAGCTGGATGAACACAGCAGGCCAGGCAGCATCAGAGGAGCAGGAAAGCTGACGTTTCGGGTCTAGACTTTT
>NC_063346.1:52494327-52661430 GCF_021869965.1 Rhincodon typus
GCTGTGTTCATCCAGCCCTGCACCTTGTTGTCAAGGAATAATGACATATGTACAAGGTAAGATCATGTGTGGCTTGGAAGGGAACTTTCAGGTGGCAGTGTTCCCATGCATTGGCTGCTCTTGTCTTTCTGGATTTTAGAGGTCTTGGGGTTGGAAGGTGCCTCCCATCTCCAAGATCATCACTACCAGGACCAGAAAATTCATACCACAGTCTCATGCTTTACAGATAACACAGTGCCCCATTACTTCATCAATTTTGAGAATTGTATTCAAGGAAGAATTTGACCATCTTAATCAAAAGCATTCTTTTTGACATGCAATTTCATTATGCAGTAGAGATTCCTGCACCTTTGTTTTAATTAGTTATTATCAACTCAATTCTGTACTATGCATTTTAAACGTGTGTCTTCTGTTTGTATGGCACAAGCAGACTGGCTACATTATTTATGGCTCCCAGCATTTTACAAAAAGATAGTGTCTGCATTCCTTCTGAATGTTACCAAAACAAAATCAGTGTCCTCATCTCTTGATACATTT
Source organism: Rhincodon typus (assembly GCF_021869965.1). Taxonomy (NCBI): domain Eukaryota; kingdom Metazoa; phylum Chordata; class Chondrichthyes; order Orectolobiformes; family Rhincodontidae; genus Rhincodon; species Rhincodon typus. The sequence goes on from NC_063346.1 coordinate 52,494,865, forward strand.
TTGTAAGATACCTGTTTCTGTTATTACAAGATTGGATATTGTACTTTACTTCTTGAAGATGCTCCCAGATCAACAGTTACAAGTGAAATAAGTAAGCAGAGATTGGTGAATGGCCTTACAATGATTTCGCTCATTTGATAAGAGTTATTTTTATTGCACATAGATTGCAGTGGATGCTGGTTGATATGTGCACTGATTCTGTAGTTGTCATGGAACATTGTGTTAATGTGATAAATTTTCCAAATGAAATATTATTACAAAGGGCTATTTGCTGCCCAGGAAAAGATGAGATGCTTCTAGATATTGTTTCAGTGATTGGAATGGAATCTAACTTCCAGCCATCCTGTTCTCTGAGTGTGCTGTGTACAGACTTAACATGAATGTTTTGTTTCAGTAACTTTTTGAAATGCCTGCTTTGAATTTTTGGATATCAAAGATGAATGTCTGCAGACCCTGCAGTTATTTGCTTTATTATTTTGAGTAATGCATAACCTTGCTGAGTTTGTTTTTTTAATTTGTTCATGGGATGCCTCACTGGCTAGACCAAAATGTATTGCCTATCCCTAATTGCCCTGGAGAATGTTGTGGCAAGCTGCCTTCTTAAACTGCTGCAGGCTTTGAGGTGGAGTGCAAACCACAGTGCAGTTAGGAAGAGAGTCCCAGGATTTAGACCCAGTTACATTGAAGGAATGACAGTACACTTTTAAGTCAGGATAGCCTATGATTTTGAGGGGGTCTTGTAAGTGGTGTTCCCATGCATTTGCTGCCCTTGTCCTTCTAATGAGTAGAGTTTGCGTGTTTGGAACATGTTGTTGGAGCTTGGAGCTATGTTGATGAGTTGATGCAGTGCATCTTGTAGATGGTGCACACTGCTGTCACTGTGCATCAGAGATGAAGGGAGTGAATGCCAAAAGTGGTGGATGGCGTGACATCAAGTTGACTGTTTTGTCTTGAATGGTATCAAGCTTCTTCACTGTAATTTTAGCTGCATTCATCCAGGCAAACGGAGAGTATCTCATCACACTTCTGACTTGTGCTTTTTAGATGGTGGACAAGCATTGGAGAGACAGGAGGTGAGTTGCTCACTGCAGAATTCCTGACTTCTGACCTGTTCTTGCAGCCATAGTATAGCATGTCCAGTCATGATCATGATCCAGTTTTTGATCAGTGGTGACCCCAGGATGTTGATAGTGGGGAATTATGCGATGGTACTGCCAATGAACATCAAGGAGTCATGGTTATATTCTCTCTGCAAGTCTATGTCTAGTGGTGTACCACAAGGTTATGTATATTAATGATCTAGACATGAATGTAGGAGATATGATCTGTAAATTTTCAGATGACACAAACAGGGGGGAAAGTCTCAGACTACAGGATGGGTTGGCTAGGTGAGCTGAACAGTGGCAAATAGACTTTAATCCTCAGAAATGTGAGGTGATGCGTTTTGGAATGACTGTCAAGTCAAGGGAGTACGCATTGAATGTTAGGACACTTGGAAGCACATAGGATCAGGAGAATCTTCAAGTGCATGTCCGTAGATTCTTGAAGGCAGTAAGAAAGGTAGATAAGGTGGTTAAGAAGGCATGCAGGCTGCTTGCCTTCATTAATTAAGGCATTGAATACAAGAGCAAAGAGGTTATGATGGAGCTGTATGTAATTTAGTTATACTACAGCCTGAGTACTATGTGCAGTTCTGATCACCATGATATAGGAAGGATGTGATTGGACTAGAGAGGATGCAGAAGAGGTTCACTAGGATGTTGCCTGGGCTGGAGGGAGTTAATGATGAAGCAAGATTAAATAGGGATCGGGTTGTTTTCCTCAGAGCTGAGAAGGCTGAGTGGGCATCTTATCGAGTTGTACAAAGTTCTGTGGTGGGGAGGAGGGGTTTGAGGGAGGCAGCGACGTAGAAAGGATAGGTGAGAAGAAACATTTCCCCTTAGTAGAGGGATTTGTAACCAGGAGCACAGTTTTAAGATAAGGAGCAGGAGGCTTAGAGGAGATTTTTAGGAAAATCTTTTTCACCCAGACAGTTGTAGATATCTGGAACTCACTCCCTAAAAAGATGGTAGAGGTGGGAACCCTAATGACATTGAAGAACTATTCAAATGAACACTTGTAACATACAAGGCAATGGGCCAAGACTTGGAAAATAGGATTAGAATAGATGGATGTTTGATGACCGGTGCGAGCATGAAGGGCCGAAGGGTCTCTCTCCATGCTCTACGACTCTGTCACTGTTTCTGTATCTGAAGAGTCAGAAATTGTGTTGAGCATTGTGTTATCTTCAGTGAACATTCCCAGTTTTGACCTTTATCACCTTGATGAAGCAGCTGAAGAGAGATTGGACCGAACTAACTGAGGAATGCCTGCAGTGGTGTCCTGGGGCTGTTAGTATCAGTGGTTTAATCTGTATCTAGTTAGCTTCTAATTTTTTTTTAATTTCAACTTTAAATGTTAAGTGAATTTACAAGATAAAACAAGAAATGTCTCTAATGAATGCAACATTTTCTAATATCATGCATTCAATATAAGTATCAAGGACTGCCAGATCAAAGCATAACATAGTCGAGATATCAAACAGTACTTTCTGTTCCCAGCCTCAAATAAGTTTGGTAAGTCAGACAGGAAGATTTGTTGCTCCATTTCAACCTCTTTCGGCACTACGAGGTGTTTTTCTCCACTTCCCATCATCCCCCACACCCACTGCCACCTCAACTGCTACCGCATCACGCCACCTGATGTAGGCAACCTCAGCCTGCTTTGTTATATGAATTAGCTTTATTGCCACCTGTACTCAAATGCATATAGTGAAAAGTTCACAGTCACCGCATTATAGCACCATCTTAGGTACAAAGGTACCTGGCTACAGATACGTAAGATCAAATTCTTAGGAAACAGCAAAAATGTAGAAAGGCAAAGAAATAAATAGTCCAGCATTGTAGGTCATAGGAATAAATTAGAAAATAAGGAAGTAAAAAGTTCAGAATATCAGTCTTTCTGACCCCGTCCATGCCGGCATCTAGCCTCAAGGGAGCTTCCACACTTCACCGCCAGTTGTGCCGGACCCACCAACATAGGGATCGTCCCACTTTAGACATCATCTCTTCACCGCTGGGCCCACTTCACTGATGCCGCTGAACCTACACTTGCCCCACAACCAAGAATCTCTGGCTCCGCTGTCAGCCCAGGGTCCCACTGGACCACAAGTCCTGCTTTGGCTGCAGATGTTGCTTTGCCGGCACCGCTATCTTCAAGAGTCCGCTGCCACCAGCACTACCTTCCCCAATTGCTGGAGGAACTTTGCTGCTGCCATCGCCAGTCCTGAACACTGGGAGAACAACCCCACCGCCACCGGCCCCCTGAATACTGGAAGGATGATCTTGCTGCTGCCATTGATCCCAAACGATGGAAATATCAGTGAAACAACAGATCCTGGGGCAGCAGCAGCCTGTCTTTTCTGAAAATAATTAAGTGAGACAGTTTAGTATTAAATCTTTAAACCTTGTCAGAGATCCATTGGCTCATATACAATCTGCATTGAAAGTAAAAAAAAATTCCTAACACGATTCAGCGTTTTTCCATGTTGCTCCTTTTATTGATGCTACAGCAAGTGTCCTAAGTAGTATCACCTACTTTTGCTCCCATGAGATTGTGAGCTCAATCTTTCCAGTAGGGATCCTGTCAGAAAACTACTCTACATGCATTATGAGTGTCAATCTGGGCAAGTAGATCAAGGCATCAGCTGGAAACCCAATCCCTAACCTTACCAGTGGTGAATTCAAGCCTTTGAAGATATAAGCCAGAGGGAAATCCAATTCGAAGTGTTCAAGCATCAATGTTAAGAAAGTTCAACTGCTATCAGGCTATCTAGAAAGCTTTAATCTCATCAATATGAGCAAACCCAGTTAGGAACAGAAAACATATTCAGGGTGGCCTGAACAAACAAGCAGCATCATCAATTATGATTGAGAACAGGATGTAGGTTTCACTTCATTTTTTGTTTCATTAACCCCTGCCAGATGGATGAAGAAACCCCGCTGTGGTGTTCCTGACAACTTTGGTACAGAAATCAAGGCAAATCTGCGTCGTAAACGGTATGCCCTCACAGGACAAAAGTGGAACCGGGACCGTGTCACATTCAGGTAAGGAACTCAGACAACCTAAAATCTCATTAAAGGATTATGGTGTTTGCATATTGCCACATCTGTTTATGTGTGTGAGTCTATCTACAATCAACTCTTTAAAATCTCATGTATTCCATCTGAGCAGGAGGCATCATATTTTTATGTTTGATTTATGTGCACAATATCTTTCTTCAAAACTTATGCTAAGATTTGAGGTACCAAATTAATGTTGTCACTATTTCTTCGCACAGTATTCAGAACTATACACCCAAAGTGGGGGAGCTTAAGTCATACCAGGCCATCCGGAAGGCTTTTGCAGTCTGGCAGAAAGTTACACCATTAATCTTTGAGGAGATTCCTTATTATGATATTCGATATGGCCGCAGGAAGAATGCAGACATCATGGTCTTCTTTGCCTCTGGTTTCCATGGGGACAGTTCTCCATTTGATGGTGAGGGTGGTTTCCTTGCTCATGCCTACTTCCCTGGCCCTGGAATGGGTGGTGACACACATTTTGATTCAGATGAGCCCTGGACACTGGATAACATTGACCTTCAGGGTAAGAGTGTTTGTTTTTGTTTCTCTCTCAGATGTGAAAGAAAATAGTGAACAGTAAATGGGCTTTGTGATAGCCCCTACAAGGTCCATGGGGAATTCCAATTAATCTCCTTGTGGAGCTCATTGGATATGAGATCCCTTGGTAACAAGCAATGGCTTGTCCAGTTGGAACTCATCACCTGAGCCCTTAATAAGTTTTTACAAATTAACCATTTAAAAAAATTTAAAACAATAAAGCAGAACCCAGGGGGACCCTCTTGCGGCATAGTGGTAATGTCCCTATCCCTGGATCGGAAGGCCTGCATTCAAGTCCTACCTGCCCCAGAGATGTGTAATAACATCTCTGAACAGGTTGATTAGCAAAATAGGTTAAATAAAAAAACAAAATCACTCAATATTTGCATTGCCCATAATGGGCTTTGCTTTTAAATACTCAGTTGGATACACAAGTGTTTTGAGGGGGCCCTCTTTTGGTGCGTTGCTAGTGTCCCCGCCCCGGACCAGAGAAGTCTGGGTTGAAGTCCCACCTGCACCAGAGGTGTGTAATAGCATGTATGAACAGACTGGTTAGAAAAATAAGTTAAATAAAAGTTAAATATTTTTTAAAAATTAAAGCAGGCCCAGTAGCAGTCTTTGCAATATTTAATTGGCTACATGGGTGATTACTGGTGGTGATTAGTAATTTACCGCATAACACAGCCATGTGATTTTAGTGATGGGAAAGTTGTTCAGTTGTGTTTGATTACACTTCTGGGTAGAGATATGAAAAAACCCAGTAACGGGCTTTGCATGTAAATATTTAATTAGCTGCACAAGCAATTACTGGTTGTGGTTAGTAATTTACAAAAAAAACAGTCACGGTGATTTTGGTGGTGGGATGTTGCTCAGTTGTGTGTGATAACACTTCTGGGTAGAGATAAAAAAAATGCAGACCCAGTGGTTATGTTTGTGTCCAGGTATTCCTGGAGAGGGAGCACACGGTGTCCATCAATGCTGTCATGTCTTTAGAGAGAGGTGGGCACTGCAGGGGATATCGTGCTTTATTTGCCCATCCAACTCCATTTTGATTTAGCCCCTTCCCACTCTCCCTAGCTCTCCATCAGTTTTGATGGTTTGCATTGCCCTTAACAGGCTTTGCCCGTAAATTATTCAATTAGAAACACGTGATCAGTGGTGATTAATAAAAGGGTTTAAAAGATTAATAAAAGGTTCACTTGTGTGTAAGAGCATACTTCTGAATATAAAAATAAAAAAAAGCAGGCCTAGGGGTGGATCCACAGAACTGTCTGAACCAGGCTGGGGCAAGACTGTGTACACCATGAGGAGTGACTGTATTTTGGTGTTCAACAATAAACCCTGTTCCTTTCCAGTTTGGCTTCCTGAGTTATTACAGGCTTGAGGTTCAATCATCCTACTTCTCTCAGCTTTTGCACAGATTAACTCCTCGTCCTCAGTGATTTCAGTTTCCATTTTAGCATCTTGTCACTATTTCCAGCTATTAGGGGTGGCACAGTGGCTCAGTGGTTAGCATTGCTGCCTCACAGCATCAGGGTCCCAGGTTCAATTCCAACCTCAGGCAACTGTCTGTGTGGAGTTTGCACATTCTCCCCATATTTGCATGGGTTTCCTCCCACAGTCCAAAGATGTGTAGGCTAGATGGATTGGCCATGCTAAATTGCCCATGGTGTTTAGGGGGGTGCATTGGATGGGATGCTCTGAGGGTCAGTGTGGGCTTGTTGGGCTGAAGGGCCTGTTTCCACACTGTAGGGATTCTATGAATATCAACTGAATTAATTACAATTATGGTCCTTCTTAATTCTTTCTTCTTGTATAATCTCTCTGACCTTATTCTTGGACAACCTGTTGATCCTGCAATCCATGAAGCCTGTAGATTTATGTCTATCGTTAACAGAACCATCTCCAGCTACTTTCTTTTTTCTATTACCACATTCTAACTTGTGGTTATCAACTCTGGTTTGCTATATTACCATGAACTCCATGAGCCAACATGGGATTCCAAGAAACTAGCAAATTAAAAGAAAAATATTTCTTTTGAGGTGAGCAGGAACCATTTATTCTGGCAGGGTAATTCTGGTATATATTGACAGCCCAGGAAATGAGGGGAGAGCCAAAGAAGTTGAGACATTAGCTGGGAAGCAGTGTCAACAGAGCCTAGAGAGCGAGACTAGATACTGGTGAATGGGGCTAGAAACTGGTTAAAAGCACAGGTAAGCAGATCCACGAGCCCTATGAAAGGTTCCCAGGAGAGTGGGAATGTTATTTGTGGAATTTTTATGCTGGGGTTTTCAGTTCCAGCTCCAACCGTGAATTCTGCAAACTGAAGCTTTCTGTATGATTTGGACAAGCTTAGTGAATGGACAAATGCATGTCAAATGTTATACAATGTGGACAAATGTGAGTTATCCACTTTGGAAGCAAATGCAGGAAGACAGATTATTATCTGATAAACTATAAATTGAGGGAGGGAAATGTGCAATGAGACCTGCCTGTCCTCATACACAGTCGCTGAAGGTAAGCATGCAAATACAACAGTTGGAGAAGAGGGGAAATGCTATGTTGGTCTTCATAATGACAGGATTAAACTATGGGAGCAGGGATATCTTGCTGCAATTATGCAGGGCCTTGGTGAGACTACACCTGGTATGTTGTGTGCAGTTTTGGTCTTCTCAGCTGAGGAAGGGTTTTCTTGTTATAGAGGGAGTGCAATGAAGGTTTACAGATTGATTCCCGGGATGGCAGGACTGACAAATCAGAAGAGGCTGAATCAGTTTGGATTATTTTTGCTGAACTTCGGAAGAATGAGGCGGGGGGATCTCATAGAAACTTACAAAATTCTAACAGGAATATACAGGGTAGATGCAAAAAAGATGTCCTTGATGACTGGGGAGCCCAGAACCAAGGATAGGAGTATACCATTTAGAACTGAGATGAGGAGAAATGTCTTCACCCAGAGAGTGGTGAGCCTGTGGAATTAACTACCACAGAAAGCAGTTAAGGCCAAAACATTGGAAATTTTCAAAAAGGAGTTGGATATAGCTATGGGTTTTTCTTCTTAGCAATTTTTTAAACAAATAAATTCCTGATTCTTCTTCCTGAAGGCAAGTCAATGCCCTTCAACATTTACTCTGTCTGCTTTTAAAGCTTTCCCAATGTAAAGGAATTCCATTTATCAATCCAGGGACTCTTTTGTCAAAGTTCTGAAAAAGGGTCATATCAGACTTGAAACTTAAAACATTAACTCTATTCTCTCTTCACGGATGCTGCCAGACCTGCTGATTGCACCAGCATTTTCTGCTTCTCTTTCCTTCTTTCTGTCATGCTAGTTTAAAAATAAATCATAGCTCCAGAAACAATGACAAGTTAATCATTAAATCCCCTCAAACACAGAAACCAAAACCTGCATGCCTCTAGTTCAAGATCCAAACTCTACTATGAATGATCTTAATGTAGGGGCAGCACGGCGGCTCAGTGGTTAGCACTGTAGCTTCACAGCACCAGGGACCCGCGTTCGATTCCACCCTCGGGCGACTGTCTTTGTGGAGTTTGCATATTCTTCCCGTGTCTGCGTGGGTTTCCTCCGGGTGCTCCGGTTTCCTCCCACAGTCCAAAGATGTGCAGGCTAGGTGGATTGGCCATGCTAAATTGCCCATAGTGTTCAGGGAAGTGTAGATTAGGTGGGTAATAGGGGGATGGGTCTGGCTGGGATGCTTTGAGGTTCGGTGTGGACTTGTTGGGCTGAAGGGCCTGTTTCCACACTGTAGGGATTCTATATAGATAAATCGCACGCCTTGAAGCATATCAGGACAATTTTTGTTTCCTGTCCCTAAGTGCCTACAGGGCAGTTAAGAATCAACCACATTGTCATGCGTCTGGAGTCACATGTAGGTCAGACAGCAAGTTTTCTTTTCTGAAGGACATTACTGAACAAGATGGGTTTATTTTGTGGCAATCGTCAATAATTGCATGCTCATTGTTAGACTGACTTTTCATTCCAAATTTTCTTATTGAATTCAGATATTTGCCATGGTGGGATTTGTATCCTTGCCTCCAAAACATTACCCTAGTATTCTGGATTACTAGTCCATTGACATTACCACTGCATCATCACCTTTCCATCTGTGCAGTGGAGCCTGATCTCTAATTGCCTCAGTTATACCTTTGAAGGCCAAAACCATGTTCTGCTGGGACTGTTGTGAATATAGTGTGCAATGGTGACCTCATATTAAAGGAACCCATATTCAGCATCTTTCACTCCCCCAAAATGTAATACAGGATCTTGAACATCAAGACTCTTATGGACAGCCCCAGAAGCAACAGACCTGGATGTCGAACTGCTATCATTGCCCAGGATTTTCAATGTTATGACATCATAGTTACTGTCCTGTGTGAGACAAGATTTGCAGGACAAGGCCAGCTCAAAGAAAAAATAGTTGCACCTTCTTCTCAAAAGGTAACAGAAGACTCAATGGGGCTGGCTTCACCAAAATAAACAAAGTAGTTGAGTATCTCACTGAGTCCCCTTGTTGGAGAAATAATCATCACACGACCCTTTGGTTTAGACTAACCCAAAAGGAGCGCAACACCATCATCAATGCACAACCGTGCCCTAACCCATGAAGCAACAGATGAGGACAAAGAGAAATTCTACTTCAGTCTCATTGTCCTGTATACCAAAGGGAGACAGACTGATTACTCTTAGTGATTTTAATGCCAGAGTTGGCAAGGACACAAATCTCTGGAAAGGTGAAATTGACATCACTTGAAAGCCTCCTTTTGATGAAATACCTAGAAAGTAGTCTAATCAAAAGGTACACCCTATTTTATCAGAGAGACAAGTACAAAACTTTATGGCTATACCCTTACTCCTGATGTTGATACCTGCTTTACTCTGTTGTCATCAAGGTGCTTGCTTCATCCACGCCATCACAGATGACTGCCAGACTGACCATTGCATAATCCAGTTTACTATCTTACTTAAACAAAAATAGAAGTTGCTGGAAAAGCTCAGCAGGTCTGGCAGTATTTATGAAGATAAATCAGAGTTAACATTTCAGATCCAGTGACCCTTCTCAGAACTCACTCACTATCTCTCTTAACCTGGCCCAAAAATTGCAGAGGCAGCAGAAGAGCTGCACAGAAACTGCAATGTCGATGGACCTGGGGACACTGTAGAGAAAGACCTACTTACTGAGTTTCTTGCAGTCAACGTGATAATAATCAATGTATAGAAACCAAAGATGTTCGCAGTGCTTGATCTGCTCTTCTGTGCCCTAAACAGCTCAAGTGAAGATAATATTTCTCTACTAGGAAACATTAAGACTGGTTTGATGAGAATGAACAGGAAATTCAGCAACAGTGTAAGGTGTTCATGAACTGGAAACACCACCAAAATTCAACAAATTTCAAGGTGAATTAAAGCAGGCCCACAGACAAAGAAAGACTGAGGTTTAATAATAAAACCTATGATCTAAGGAACAGATGATGAATGAAAAGAGTGCAGGAAATCCAGCACATGCTGACAGCAATGACGTGTGGATTCAAGCACCAAGTGCCTATCCCAATAGAGAGCTAAGAGTGGAGTGATACTCAACATAGAAATAAAGGAACTTAGGAGAAGAATTAAGCAGTTCATTTTGTCAAGCCTGCTTTGCCATTCAGTAATATTCTGGATGATAATCCACTTCAGTGCCTTTTCCCCACACTATCCCTTTATATCACTGATGTTTAGAAATCTGTCAACGTTACTTTAAATGATGACTGAGTTTCCACCACTATCTGGGGTAGAAAATTCCAAAGATTCACAAGCCTCTGAGTAAAAGAAAAATTCTCTTCAATTTGATCCTAAGTAGCTGCCTCATTATTTTGAAATTCATTCTCCTAGTTCTAGACTCTCTATCTAGGCAAAGCATCTTATCTACATTGTTCTAACTATCCGTTCATATATTTTGTAAGTTTCAATGAGATCATCTATTAAATATTGCAAAGGAGATAAAAAGTAAAAGTTTTCCAATGAGGTCTCTTTGTACATCAAGACTAATATGCAAAATAAAAAGGCTTGAAAGGAGGGATGCCAAGATAAAACATATCAAAACTATTGACTATCAAATCATCACTCACTGTATGTCAGAAAAACTCGTGCAAGGTTCTATGTCCACCACTTTTGTTCTTAACTGTGCCCAGTTAACCTTAGATACCCTGGGACGGAAAGATGTCTAAAAGAATTGAACAACAACTGAAGCTGTATGTCTCATGTTGCAACTTTGCAGTGAATGCACAAGTGGTTTTCTCCAATAACAGAATGCTGCCATCAAACTACTTACATGATAAAAAGAGTAATATGATAGATGAGATTCACTGCCTGTGTGATGCCGGGTATGTGGGCTGTAAGTGCCAATACTGGCAGACTATATCAAAGAACATGTCCCATTGACAATTTTCAGTGGCAGCATATCAACCGTGCTCAGTCTATGCTTGTGAGCCTCAGAATAATGTGTCTGCTATTGGAAAACACTTACTGAATAATTTGAGATAACAAAGTGTGGAGCTGGAGGAACACAGCTGGCCAGGCAGCCTGATGTTTCAGGTTGGGACCCTTCTTCAGAAAAATCTGAAGAAGGGTCCTGACCCGAAATGTCAGCTTTCCTGTTCCTCTGATGCTGCTTGGCCTGCTGTGTTCCTCCAGCTCCACACTTTGTTATCTCTTGACTCTAGCATCTGCAGTTCTTGCTATCTCAGTTGAATAATTTGAATTACACTGGAAACTAATTTAAGATCACTGGCGAGGCTTACAGTGTGATGCATTTGCAAGCGCTATAGTCTATACAGGACCCTCTTTGCAGACAAAAGGAAATCCTATATACATTGCATCTGTTTCATAGGAGCTGCTTTGTACCATGGCAATGTCCTGACCAATCAGAGCTTGCCTTCCTAGTTTGAAAACTAAGATTGACAGTTAATTGTTCTTGCATCATTATGCCAAAGATGGCCTTACCAATGAGCACCCTGTTCTCATGCCCTGTAACCTAGTTTTCCTTTTTTCAAGTCTGTTTCTTGCATCCTTGTCCTGATGAGTGCAAGATGAAAAGCTTTGACTTCTTGTCTCCTTTTAGTTTGAGATCACTTTTCAATTTTTAAACTAGAGAATACAGGCCTAGATTCTCCAAATCACCATCCTGGGAACAGTCTTGTGAACCTTTGTTACCTTCCCTCTAAGGCAATAATACCTTCCTAAGGAAAGGGTAGAAAACTGCACGATACTGCAGATCCTATACCAAGGTTCTATATAACTGAAACAAGATTACACTACTCCTGTGCTCAAATCGTCTTGCAATAATAGCCACCATACCCTTAGCCCTCTTAACTGCTTGCTGCACGTGCATTTTAGCTTCAGTGACTTAATAATGAGGACACTGAGGTCTCTTTGTACATCCATACTTTGTAACTTCTTACCATTTAAGAAATACTGTACACATCTGTTCCTCTTCTAAAGTGGGTAACCTAACACATCCACATTATGTTCCAGCTGCCACGTTCTTGTCCATTCACTAAGTCGGTCCAAACCCTCTTTGAGGTGATTTGCATCTTCCTCACAGCATTCCCACCTAGTTTTGTATCATCCATTAACTTGGAAATATTTGTTTTTTAAAAATTAACCTATTTTTCCTAATCAACCTATTCAGCAATGTTATCACACACCTCTAGAGCAGGTGGGGTTGACTGGGCCTCTCGGTTCAGGGATAGGGACACCAGTCCCCACGTTTACATCAGTGCTACATATTGTGAACAGCTGGGATCCCAGTACTGATCCTGGCAGTACTACAATAGTCGTAGCCTACCAACGTGAGAATGACACATTTATTCCTACTCTCTGTTTTCTGTCTGTTAGCCAATTCTTAATCTATCCTAGTACATTCCCCCTTATCTCATGAGTATTTATTTTGCTAACCAGTCTCGTATCGGGAATTTTATTCTGAAAATCCAAGGAAACTAAATATCTACTTTATCAATCATGTGAGTAACATCTCCAACAGTTTCATCAAAAATGAGTTCCAATTCACAAATCCAAGCTAGCTGTTATTATACAACTATCCATTCGTCATAGCCTTTATAAAAGATTCCAGTTTTTTCCCTATTACTGCTGTAATGCTAACAGTTCTGAAATTCCTTGTTTTCTTTCTTACTTCCAATTTGCAGGAACCATTCCAGAATCTGTAAAATTTTAGATGATCATAACTAATGTATCCCTGATCTCCAACTCTTTCAACACCCTGGAATGTAGAATATTAGATACCAAAGGCTTAGTAACTTGAGTCCCATCAATTTCTCCAATATAAATTTCTGTTAATTCCTTATTCTCCCTAGTACCTTGCATCTCTAATCCTGGGAAATTTCTTGTATCTTGCTCAGCGAAGACAGACACGGTGCAATCATTTAGCTTCTATGCCATATCTTTATTCTCCATTATAAATTCTAAGGATTTTGATTGACATTTGTCCCAGTTAAGTCTTTTTAAGCAGCTGTGGAAGCTTAGGCAATTCATTTTCTATGTTTGCATTCTTATTCTATTCTCCACTTATTTGAGTTTCTTGGTTCTTCTTTGCTCTATTTGAAAATCCTCCCAATCCACAGGTTTATTACTATTTCTTTTCAAGACTTTTAATTTTACACAATCCTTATTTCCCTTTGGTGGCCGCAGTCGACTGATTTTGGATTTTGAATTTTCTGTTTTGAGGGAAAGTATCATTGTTGTAACATATGATATAACTCTTTCAAGGGTTTTTATTGCCACATATTGATAAACATTTTAAAGTTTTGTCCAAATTCACCACAACAAATTTACCATTCAAACTTTCATAATTTATTTTCTTCAAATTTAACACCCTTGATTCAGGTTGGACTTCAAGTATATGCAAGCATATAATCACTCATCCCTAAAGGTTCTTTTACCATAGTTCCATGCACTATGAGATTGGTCTTATTGGCAACCTTGTAATTATGGCCTGAGTGAGTTGTCCACCTGCAAACTTGCTGCTGAACTAGGGCACATCAAAGCCAATCTTTGTGATAATGGCTACCCTGATCAGATCATTTCTCGTTATATATCACACAAACTCATAAAAGGACCCAAACCTCTTATTCTTGAAAGGTGCCCAGTCTACCTCAGGTTGCGCTGGCAGGATAAGGTATTTCAAATGTTCGAGCAACAGATGAACAGATGAAACTAATTAATTCACACTGCTATTACGCAGTTGCAACACAAGTGGTGTTTGTCACTTACGGAATGTTGCTGTCAAGCCAAAAATACAATTCGCCTGTCTACAAATTAGTAATGCATATGAACTTCAGTGCTGGTGTGATGCCAGCTATGTAGGCTATGTGAATCGAATCAAACAACATAGTCCTTCAGCTGTTTGCCACAAGCAAGGTGCTGACTATACCCATTCTGCCCACACTTGCAAAACTCTTAACACAGTGTCCAACATTAAATGTGATTCGGCAGTTAGACAACAATTGTTGGGCTATTGAGTGTGTGAAGAATCATGCTGACAACCAATTTTAGGCAACATGGTGCACGTGCATTTACTGGAAGCTGTATGTATTGATACACAGAGCCCTGATCTTAGCAAACGGAAAGAACATATACAGACACTGTGCCTTTCCACTAAATAAAATAGGTGACAGCCATTTGCTGATTCATGACTTATGGCAATGCCCTGACCAATCAGAGTCAACCTGTCTGATTTAAAATTTAAACAAAGCCTGCCAGTTAAATTCAGTCACCATTTGTGGGTCCATTCTCCATGACAATAGCTCTACCAATCCAAAGCCACTTGCCCTCCAATCAGCACTGTTTTCTCATGTAGTATAAATGTTGGCTTCTGTTTGAATTGGCATTCTTGCGAATTGTCCTGATGAGTGGAAGATGAAAAGCTTTGACAAAATGTTTATATTTTCAGCAGTATTCATGTTCTGTATTATTAAAAAAATTGAACATTTTTGTTGAACCTAATGTCAACTGCATTAAACATAGGCATTTTGCCCATCCATCTTCCAAAAGATTAAGAATTTTAGTAAAGGATAAAGGAAAAGGGACAGGGTGTACAATAAGCTTATAGAAGGGATGGACAATAAATGTGATATCTGTAAGGAATACCAAAGGACACTGTCACAAACTACAGTAAGTCCACCCCGAGCAACAGATTTCAACAATGTAGTGGCTGTGGATTCTAAAACATTGGATCAAAAGACAATCATTTTACGCTTTGTTGATTTAGCAACCAGATTTTGTTGGTTGACAATAATATTAGTAAAGATAAAATAATTGTGGATAAGGACCAGACCTGGACAAATGACAACATGTTTCACTGATAATAGGGGGTAATTTGATAACAATGAATTTAGAATTTTGTATACAAATATAAAGATAACAGTTATAAATACGGCAGCAGAAATTTCTTTTAACCCTAATAGACAAAACAGTTCATAAAATTTTGGCATATCAGCTAAATTGTAAGTTATCATCTGCACTGTCATGGACGATCTATGTAAAATAAAAACCCATGGCAGATGATCTGAGGACATAACCCATTTTAATTAATTTTTGGTAGAAATCCTAACATTCAATCATTAAGTGTGATCAGACCCCGGCCCAGGAAAGGACTACAATGAGCTGCACTTTTTCAGACCACTTGAATGCACTGAATCCCAGCAAAAAAGCTTTCATTGAAGCCAAAGACTCAGGAATTTAGTGAACATTTAGATATAATGTATGACCATTGGAAATCAGTTTACAACACGAAGATATGCTTTATCACCAGAGAAAGAGGCTTAAAGAATGGAGAGGCCCAGGAAAGGATATTGGTAAAGACAGAAACATAACTGTACGGCATGGGAACTAACTGGGTATACTTTATATGGTTGCTTGGTATAGCTTATAAATTTGCAGATTTTAATGAAATTAAAGGAAAGTAAAAAGGAGCCAGATACCTGTCATAACCTAATGTTGAGTAACACAATGATGAGGATCAAACTGTTGCACTGGCAGCTTTTCTGATTATGGATAAGTCAATTCTGATGATCAAAATGAGGCTATTTTGTCCCAAAGGACAGCTGATATAAATGGGTACTAAAGTCAAATATTTGCCAGAAAGCTAGTCAGTGGAGAATGTAACAATTATAAGTACAGCAGTGATGGCCACTGGAAAGTACAGAAGCTAGTTTAATGTACAGCATGAGATCAGGGTTGGGACCGTGGGTTGGTAGTATGAAGCATTACCATGTTAAGACCAGAAAACAAAGTGCAAGCTCAGACAGTGGGTCTGAGAGTGAGCATGCCCTCGGAAAGAGATCACAAACCACTGAGAGGAATGTATTCATAGGAGAAAGAAGTTAAACAGGCCAGAAAGAGATGTTAGGCGAGGTAGAGGGGAGGCGATGGCCTAGAGGTATTGTCATGTTATAGTAATTCAGCGACCCAGGTAATGTTCTAGGGCCTGGGTTTGAATCCCAACCATTGTCAGTGCATTATGGAATTTGAATTCAAGAAAAAAATTGGAATTAAAAATCTAATGATGACCATGGAACCACTATCGATTGTCTTAAAACCCCTCTGGTTCATTAATGGTCTTTAGAGAAGGAGACACTGTCCTTATCCGGTCTGGCCTATGTATGATATACAACCTACAGAAATGTGGCCAACTCCTAATTGCCCTCTGAAATGTTTCAACCACTAGTAAGGAAAAAAAGTGAAAATGTATGGACCTCCTGACATCGACTGATGCACTGGAAATGACAACAACAAACACAGCCTTGTTGATCCTGTAAAGTCCTCGATAACATTTCGGGGCTAGTGCCAAAATTGGGAGAGCAGTCACAGAGATTAGTCAAGCAACAGCCTAAAGTAGTCATATTCATGGAATTATAGAAACACTATGTCCCAGATGACACCATCACCATCCCTAGATATATCTCATCCCACCGGCAGGACAGACAAGCAAAAGTGATGAAAAAATAGTGTACAGTTAGGAGGGAGTTGCCGTAGGAATCCTCAACATTGAATCTAGAACCCCTCCCCCCATCCAGTTGCTGATGACAGTACTCCTCCATGTTGAACATCATTTAGCAGAAACACTGAAAGTGGAAAGTGCGCAGAGTCCACCACCAAGGGTTGCTCAGGAGCATTATTACTGACTGTACTGGTAATGTCCTAAGGGGAGCCAGCAAGAGAGAAGAACATATTTGACTTCATCCTCACTAATCTGCCTGCTGCAATCTATGACACTGTTGGTGATGGTGATCACCACACAAACCTTTTGGAAATGCACCCCTGTCTTCACATTAAGAATACCCTCCATCATGTTGCGTGGCATGATCACTGTGCTGAATGGCATAAACTTTGAACAGATCAAGCAATTGAAGACTGGGCATCAGTTAGGCACTGTGGGCCATGAGCAGCAGCAGAACTGTAGTCTAAAAATTAATAACAGATGCTGATCAGCCAGAATTGCAAAGCTGGGGAAAATTTGGGATGTACACATCAGTGCAAAAAAAAGGGAACAGCCAAGCCAAAAAAAAGGTCATCCGAATGTTGAGAATCAAAATGGTCACCACCACAGATGGAATCCTCACTGAAATATTAAAATATGGCAGGAAAACACTTTTGGAATGAACACATGACTTCGTTGCCAGCCTCTGGAAGTGGCAGAGCACACACTCAAAGGCTGACCACCAAACCATTGTCAGTGCATTCACAGAGCCATGTGACAGAATGCAGTAAACATCCAGTGTTGTTTGATGCTGAACAACACAGAGGCTCTTCACAGCCATTGACAAGCTGAAGTCACCAGGTACCTGGTGTAACTTCTATATCGAGAATTCTTGGCATTTAGTTTGCTTGCATCACGTGATAAGATGGGAAGCTGCATATTAATGCGGTGTGATATGCAGTTAATAAGGCCATTGATATGCGATAATACGCTAATAAGCAACTTGCTACTTCCAAGCTAGAATCTCGCCTGAATGCCTGGAAATTACTTGATAGATGTAGCAAGTTGATCCTGATATAAGGTTAGAACATTCCAGACTTCTTGTGAGATTCTGCCGCATTGATCACCATAGCCCATGTCGTTCAGGTGTCCACATGGTTATGCCCTATATCTTTTAATCTCGCCTTTAGTCATGGCTTGCTGAGGTGACACGTCAGTCTTCAGAGACGAAAGAAACTAATCATGTTTGTCCTTTGTTAAGGTAAATGACGAAAAAATGAATACGAAATATACCTAAATAAGCTGCTATAATACAAAATCATCCAATGCAATTATTATAATGTTCAACAGAAATGAGTTCTTATGGGACCAGTCATTAATTTGATAAGTAACCACTTTTATTCAGAAGATTATCACTGTTTGCTTTGATTGACCTCATTGGCTCCTCTCGGTGATCGGAGACGGCAGTGGCAGCATCAGAGGCAGCTCCTCCCAGCAATCGGTGGCAGCAACAGAGGTGGCTCGTTCTAGTAATCAGTGGTGACAGTGGAGGCAACAGAGGTAGCTTGTTCCAGCAATTGGTGGTGGCACTGGCAGCAGCAAAGGCGAGCATTGGAGCATTTCCCCGGAGAAAGCGGACTGAAACTCCAGGCCAGGGCTAGGCCCAGGGAGATAAGACTTTAAAATCTGGACTTTTTCCTTTTCTTTTGGATTAGGACTTTTAGGTCTGGGCATTTTCCTTTTTCTTTTGGCTCTGTTTCTTTTAGTTCTTCTCTTCTTTTAAATTCTGATTTTGTATTTTGTATTGTGAGGTGGTTCCGTAGAATGGCGACTTTGTACACTTTTCACTGTACTGCTGTACTTGAGTACACGTGACAAATAAAATCTAATTCTAAAGAATTTCTTCAAAGAAAATAGCTTTGTTGGAGAAAATTATGAAATATGTGCAGCATTGATTAGATTTATTTTGAGAAATCTATGAGTGGGAGATAAATTAATTGTCTTTGACAAATGACTATTTCTTGAATGTATGTAACATTGCCGTGATTCTTCAGCTGCAGCCTGGCAATTTTTTGAATTACAGGTCCTATGTTCATTTTGTTACACATTTAGGAAGGTCAAATAATATCAGTGCATTGTTCTAACTGTGCCCTAAACCACAAATTATGCTGATGTCTTAATTTGATGCTATGTTAACCAGTACAACTGCATGTTATTTTTGATTTCCCCTGTGTCTTCTATCCTTTAGCCATGTTTATTATCTGACATGAAATGAAAAATATATTTTACTATGGTTTTCAGAATTACTATACTGTGGTATGTTACTGCTTAACTAGTTTTAGTTAAAATCAATTGCTTTTGCCCACAGGGAATGACCTGTTCCTTGTGGCAGTACATGAGTTGGGCCATGCTCTGGGCCTAGAACATTCCAATAACCCGACTGCCATCATGGCACCCTTTTACCAATGGATGGATACAGAGAAATTTGAGCTTCCAGAAGATGATCTGAGGGGGATACAGCGAATTTATGGTAAGCTTGAGGGATATTACTTTATTTAGCCTCTATATTTTGAAGTGAGATTCATTTGTGATAATTCATTTGTAATTCCCAGTTTTGTCACGTTTTGAAGGAATTTAACAGAGTTACGGAATGATTCTAATATTTTGAATGCCAAGAGGGGTTTTGATAGATACGCAGGAGTTGTTTCAGCCTTTGGACAAATTTCTAATAACAGCATACCGCAAGGGTGAATACAGTTCTATATAAAACAAAGAATTGTGGATGCTGGAGATCTGAAACAAACAAAAGCAGAAATTGCTTCAGAACTCCAGTTCTGAAGAACGATCGCTAGATTTGAAATGTTAATTCTGTTTCTCTGTCTACAAATGCTGCCACACCTGCTGAGTTTCTTCATCAGTTTTTGTTTATATACAGTTCTAATTTACACTTGATCTGTACTTTCATTGCATCACAACTATCATTTTAATCACAGGTGCCACACACATTTCTAAAAGCTCAGCTCGCGCTGAAGTATGCTTCCATGGTCACTGACAACGTTTTGGACTGATCCAAGTAACTGTTCTCCAAATATGGTAGACATCAGTCTCCTTACATTTATGCCATGCCATTTTTGCCCAGGAGAATATTCAGAAGCAGTAACCTTGGTTATTTTCTGTTTTTTCCCTCTTCTGGTATGGAAAGAAAGAGACCAATTGCAGTGCTCTCAACCATAGTAAAGATTATCCAGTTCAGCACGGAGCAGTGATGAATCAGGGATTTTAGTGATCTTTGTGGCTGAGGCCACACTATTACATCTATTTAATCATTGAATAACAAGAGATCTGGTAAAAATAATAAATCAAAATGAGGTGCTGGAATTCTGAAATAAAAGCAGAAAATTCCGGGAAGCACTCAGCTGCTCTGGCAGCATAAGCAGAAAAAAATGGAAGAAATCTAGAGTTAACATATTGAGTGAATTATCTTTTATACAGTTAATAGTCTGTACCTCATACTATGTATGTGAGTTTGATTATTTTCACCTCTCCCCCAGTTCACCCCTCCTTCACTTCACCCCTGCAAATGTGTAATTTATTGATTACTGCAAGGTTCTGATATTCATTGCTTTGTTTCTAGGTCCACCAGAAAGCAAACCCAAACCTACAAATTCATTGCCAACTGTGACACCACGGAGACCAAAGAAACCCAAAACACCTTCGGAGAGAAAGCCATCTCCCAGGGACCCTGATTCCGATAATCCCAGGTCTACTGATGGACCTACCCAGTATGGTCCGAATATATGCGATGGCAATTTTGATTCTGTGGCCATGCTGCGGGGAGAAATGTTTGTATTTAAGGTAAAAATAGACTGCATGTTGTTACTGAGTTTTTTCTTTAAATCTAGTTTTTTGTCAAGTATTCCAGAATAAGTCTGTGTAGTAAAATTTTTTTAAAAACTTAGGATCAAACATGTGGTGATGAACGTCAAGTAATCTGATGCAGATTTAGCAATGGTAAATTTGATACAACTCTTTAATTTCTGTTCTTCAGGCTCTCTCACCATTCCCCATAAGTGATGCAAAAAAGAGGAATAATCATTAATAATTAGGTGTGTCTCTTAACAATGCACAGAGAGGCAGTAACTGCAGAAGTAAACATGTAGTACTAGACAACTAGAAAGAACATTAAACGAATTATCTAGATGTATACCCATAGCAGTACACTTTGGGTTAGTAATGTGATTTTGATGCTGGATCTCTTATTATTGCAAGCTGTCCACATAGATGATATTACTAAACCAAAGTGTACTGGTTCACAGGAGGATCGTAATACCATTGTAATACTTAAATTATGCTATTCATTTAGGCTTGTTTAGTCCCTTACAACTAAGAATTAGTTTTGGTGATAAAAGGCATTTTTAAAACATCTAAATATTATGAACAACGTGAGAGATTTCGAGCTTGTACAGATCTAAAATTTGGTAAATGTGTGACCTGATTTTGCTCTCATCTCTAAATAGGGTCTTTGGTTCTGGAGGGTTCGAAATAACCGAGTACTCGACAACTACCCAATGCCTATCGGCCATTTCTGGAGAGGACTGCCAGCCAATATTGATGCAGCATATGAACGGCATGATGGAAAATTTGTATTTTTTAAAGGTAAAAGTTGCTTATGAATTCTGACTGACTGTATCCAGTGGGGAAGGGGAATGAGGCCAGTGCATTAATTACCAACTTTTCAAGTACATTTTGGTACCCTCTTTACATTAGAAGTTATTGCTTTGAGCTATGCTATCATCAGTGTCAAAACTGCTTAAATAAAATTGCTGCTGTTTTGGAGGCTATGCACTCTATGAAGGCAGGTGACTTCCAATAGTTCTGCAGCATAGATAAGAGGTGATGGAACATCAGTACAGAAGAGGTCAAAAATCTTCACCAGTCATGTGCTGATTGACTAAGTTCTTTTTACCCATCTCAGTATTAACAATGACATTTGCTACAAATGTATTAGTTAGATTTGCCATTGTTGGAGGCACTGGTACTAAAAGAAGTGGTCACAAATAGCAATCTTGAGATTCATGAATATACTGTTGTATTAATTGCTATAAAATTGATCTGCAGTATAAATTTGATGGTTTTATTTCAGCAGTAGCAACGGTAGAGACATACAGGACACTGGGGTTTTTCAGGCAGAAGGTCACACTTAATTTGGGAAAATAGACCAATCAATAATCTGCTCAAGATTATTTTTAATTTTACAGTGTCAGGAGGCATAAGAATGGCACTTCTGACCCAGTAAAAATTTTCCAAGTGATCTGCAATTAATTCCCAGTGACCCTGGTCCTATGCAGAGGGGCCAGTTTCTTCTCCTGAACAAGCTAGCTCCATCAGCGAATCAGTTCAGTCCAAATGAGGTTCAGGAATTAAAATTAATCTGGATACAAGACGGAAACAGCAGATGGCTAGAGGATATACTTTGCCCACCAAATTCTTGCTTTTCAACAAATATTAAAATTAGCCCTTGTGTGCTTATTACTCCTGAGGTATGGAAGGAAGCATTTATTACAATTCGTCTGACAAGATGAATTGCTTCAAATTGAATTCAGTGTCGATTTATTACTCATTGTCATTGACACGGGTTGATTCTGTTACAGGGTAAGTTTATTGCTTTTGCGATGTGACAGGTTTAAATTCTGAAAATGAAGATGTGTGATATTGTTACAAAAAAAAATGGCTAAATAGAAGCATGACAGTATGCTGTTGTTGTTCCAGAGGTGGAGAGGAATACATTTATATCACTCAGTAGACTTCTGAGTTTCCCCTGTTTTTTCAATTCCTCCATTTTGAAGCTACCTTCAAATGAACACTGCTGCAGCTATTGATATGCTGAACATTGCCTCAGCTCTATTTTCAAATACTTCAACCCTAGAAAAATCTTCCTTGTCCCATATCCCCTGAACCATCTCCCATTTTGCTCTCTAACATTCATGGGACACTAATTTGAGGATAGCTTGGTTGGAAATAATTTGACCCCGTCTCATTTTACTGAGCCTCAGCAGTCTCTGTCAAAATTGTGAACTGCTATGGGATCATGCCAGATGGTAATCCCTAGAATCTTTCTTATAAATACCACCTTCCTCCCTCAATTAATCTCCCCTCCTTTTCTAGCCTCATTTCAAACAACAAAGGCGAAGTGGTCCTGGATTTCTCTGCCACAAAGATCAAAACCATCCATTTAGCCAAATGCTACCTCCTCCTTATTTCTTAAGTCAAACAGTTCCTCCGGATGCTCCAGTTTCCTCCCACAGTTCAAAAATGTGCAGGCTAGGTGGATTGGCCTTGCTAAATTGCCCTTAGTGTTCAGGGATGTGTAGATTAGGTGGGTTATAGGGGAATGGGTCTGGGTGGGATGCTCTGAGGGTTGGTGTGGACTTGTTGGGCTGAAGGGCCTATTTCCACATTGTAGGGATTCTAAATAAAAAGTATTCTAGTCCAGAGATCAACCACTAGATCCAAGGTAAGTGCAGGATAGCGAAGGGAAGCAATAGTGGTTGGCTTGTAGCATGGCAGGTGGTTAGAATTCCCAGCAAGTACATCCAGATGGACATTTAGAGTTGTTTGATTTTTAGATCTGGTCATGTTACTGCAGACCACATGACCTACCCCACTTCCTTTTCTGTTAAGCTGGCATAGAGGTCCTGTTATTTCATTGGGTGATCTGTGCTATGACCCCATCCCCCAGGTAAGGATCCCCAATTTATTATGATTCCAGATGAGACACCCTAAAGTCATTACATTCCCAGTGAGAGGGAGGAATTTGATCACTCTCTTTATTCAGCCTCCCGCCTTGCCTTCGTCGGTTGCATCAAGGTTAATTTAACACAAGGAACCTTTCCCTTGTGGATATCTTGCCTAGTCCAATGTTTTAAATTTTAAAAGGAACAAAATTAGCCAGACTTTCTTGTACCAAACAACACATAAGCTTATTTGTTACTAAATGCAAGGAAAAATGATAAAATGCAACACATGAACTCATCTCCCATGTTCCCTTTTAGCTGTGTGGCTGCATGGTTGCACAGCTGGTCAGATTAACCACACAGTGGGAGGAATATTTAGAGGTAACATAGCTCATCTTCATCTTAAAAACAAGACTTTTGCAAAATCATGTTGATTTGATCTTATTATGTTCTGATTTTCTAAGTATACTGCTCTTACATTTTTAGTAATGTATTCTAGTAGTTTCCCTAATGACAGACGTAGGACTAATTGGCACGTAGTTTCCTGCCTTCTGTATCCCTCCTTTCTTGGATAATAATGCTACATTAGATCATTTTCAACCTGCTGAAAACCTTCCAGGATCTAAGTAGTTTTGGAAGATTATAGCCAATGTCTCTACTATCTCAGCAGCCATTCTTTTAAGACCTCAGGATGCATGACATCTAGTCCTGGGGACTTACTGAAGTTTAAGTCTAATACTCTCTCCCTGGTGATGGTGATTAATTTAAGTTCCTTCCTACTTATCACTAGTTGACTTTCAAGGGTCTTTGGGAAGTTTTCAAAGTCTTCTACATTGAAGACAGATGTAAAGTATCTGATAAAAACTTCTTTTTTTAATTTAATAATATCCTTAACTGCCTGAGTAAATCATGGATCGATCTTTCTTGCCAGGCTTATTTTTTCAATGGAATGCATTTTTGTTGAACATTTTGAATTAATTCTTTATAATTTTCCTATTAATATTTTATAGCCACATCTTTTGTCTACTTATCCATTTAAACTCAGCCAGCTTTCCCTCAAACATACGTGATTGGTTTTGATTAAGTTTAATATTTTGGTTAGTGATCAAATTATATTGTTTTCAAATGTAAGATGGAATTTGATTGTATTCAGATCCCAGTTCCTTTTACCATGAGATTGCTAATTGCACTCCCTCATTATCGAATACGGAATCTAAAATAACTTCTAAACTTAATTAGTTCCACAACCTATTGTTTCAGAAAACCGTCACAGAAAGCATTCTACAAACTCATTCTCTTGATCACCTTTCCAATTTGATTGGTCCAGTCTATATAAAGATCAAAAGTACCCCAAAATTATTGCATTGCCTTTGTTATTCACTCCAGTAGTTTGAATCTCTGTCCATTGGTACAGATGCAGTTAGGAGTTCTGTTTTCTGACTCTTGCTATTCCTAATCTCTGCCTATAAATTTTACTTCATAATTTCTGAGCCAAGGTACTTCTCTACTAATGTCCCAATGTCTTCCTTTATTACCAGGGCTACCCATTCTTCTGTATTGTTCTGTTTGTCTTTTCAAAATATTATGTACCCTGGAATATTTATTTCCTGACCATGGTCACCTTGTAACTATGTCTCTATAATCGTAATTAAATCTAAACCATGTTTCTCTATTTGTGTCACTACTGTGATCTGTCTTATTGTGGATGCTTTGTGCATTCAGATACAGAGTCTTTATTCTTTTTCACTATTCCTTGCATAGAACTTACTCAGTTATGACAATTGCTATTAAAATCCCCTTCCCCTCCTGTCCCACCTGGCATATCTTCTCCCACAGTACTATACTGCCCCATTTTCTCAGTTATTCTCTGTGGATTTCTAAGTCTCCTTCAGCCAAATTCTCCTTCCTCATCTATGTAGTTTAAAATCTGATCCATAGCCTTGTTATTTGATTCACCGAGACACTGTTCACAGTCCAATTTAAGTGGGACCCATCCTAATGGAACAGCTCTTTTTCTTTCTTAAGAACTGGTGCTAGTTCCCCTTGAATTTAAACCCCTTCTCACACCATTCTTTGAAGTCTGCATTTAATTCTGTAAACTGCATGACCCTTTGACAGTTGGTGCATATCTTAATAGTGAGAGCTTTTGTAAATGAGAATGTTATAAGGGTTAATTTCTGTGCAAAGTCTCATTTTATCTTTAATTTAGTCATTGACAAAAACTTAAAGTGTTGTGAAAGAAAGCAAAAGTGAGATGAGGCAAAACATTTTCATACAGCAAGTGTACAGAGTCTGGAAGCAATACCTACAAGGTGGTGGAGACAGGTTCAATTGAGGAATTTGAAGGGACATTAGATGATTAAAATGAAGCAACGAGGAAAAGGCAAGAAATCAACACTTACTCAAATGCCTGAAGAGCTGGTGCAGACACAATGGGCAAACCTCTTTCTGCATCATAATGATTCTGTGCTTCCCTTAGTTACTGTTCAAGTAAAGAGAGGTTATGTTTCATTCCAGCCTTAAAACAGAAATATATAAGCTCTCTAAGAGCAGCTGTAGCTAACTAATGAGTTGGCTATCTTAAACTGGTCTTCAGAAGCTTGAATCATTTTTTTCTGAGAACATAAAAAGAGCCACCTCTTTTTAAGTGCTGCTTATTTGCATAGACGGAAAAGTACAAATTCCATTGAAGAAGGGAAGGAGGTGCTCGTTCATTTTTATATATCTTTAGCCTCCAGTAATTAGCTCTTACTCTGGTAAAGTAACTGGTGAGTAACTGGTAGCTTATTCTTCTTATTCTAATTGTAATCAACCATTTTAAAAGTTATGGTAAGGCAGGTCAACTTTGCCAAATGGAATATACTTACTGTGGGGGGTAAGCTGGAAGTCCAGACGCACCATCTGTCTTAAATGAGCACATCTGCAGAAGGTGTCACCAGAAGCTTGAGCTCCAGGTTTCGGAACTCAAGTGGCAGTTGGAATCACTGTTATCAATCCACAAGGCAGAGAACTTTGAAGATAAAACATTTAGGGAGGTGATCACAGCAGAAAAGGAATGGATGACTAGATTGCTTGCCAATTGATTTTCCCTTTTGTATATTGGTGAAGTAATGGCTCCTTAGGAGTACCTAACATACTGATATAAATTGAGTCCTGCCATTCTCAGAGTTGTACCAATTGTTAAAGTTGTTTTTAGGGTATGCACAGTACTCAATTTACCTGATGGTTGATCAATTAGGGACCAAGTTTCTGTACTAAACAATAATCAGACTGTAGCTACAGGTAACAGATATAAATCATTGGCTTATAATGCAACTAACTAAAACTCTAATCCCCTTATAAACTCGCCAACCCTCTCTCTATTCACACACGTACACACAGACTACACAGATGCACACACACACACACACACACACACACACACACACACACACACACAAAAGCAAGGATCCTAGTTGAATAGGCCCTTGGTGTTCTCACTTGTAAAATGTCTCTTCATTTATTAGCTCAATAGTCATAGTTCACGGCAACTGTTGCAGCAGATTTAACTGGTTTTGTCAAGTTTCAACTGAGTTTTTTTTAACCACAGAAACAGTTCTTCTGCTGGGAAGAACTGCACACCCTTCTGTTTCTTTCTCTGTTTCTGGATCTCTCCAACTTGTTTCCACTTCCAACCTGCTCGGTTTCAAGATCCTAACAGCTTCACTTGTAAGCAATTTCTTGGTTTCTTATTGTCTATACATTGCAGGAGCCAACAGCCACAAAGCAGAATAAAAACTGAAAGAACTGCAGATGCTGAAACAAAAACACAAGTTGCTGGAAAAGCTGAGCAGGTCTGGCAGCATCTGTGAAGAGAAATCAGTGGTATTGTTTTGGGTCTGGTGACCCTTCCTCAGAACACAGCCACAAAACAGAGTTCACAATAGGTATCAAATTCCTTGCTGTGAAATTATGCAGCCACGCTGGTAAAACCTTATTTTTAAAAACGGCTCTTCCTCCTTACTGTCCACAGGTTTTAAAGAAACTCCCTACATGTCAGCCAAGTTCAAATCCATAGCACCATGGGTAACTCAGCTGTCCAGGAGGGGAGGAATAAGAGTGAAAGAACAATAGTGTTGAGGATTCCATAATTGGAAGGATCAGAATCAGTGATCCAAGGGAGTGAAGAGAATGAAGAATTAGTGGAAATTAGTATTACTAAGTTTGTGTTGGAAAAATGAATGGAACTGAAGGTTGATTCATTTTCAAAGTATTGAAATAGGCAGCTATGGAGGTAGGGAATGCATTGTCATCATCCTCCAAAATTCTACAGATACTAGAATGGTTCTTGCAGATTGGAAGGTGGCAAATGTCACCCCACTCTTAAGAAGGGAGGGAAAAAGAAAACAGGGAACAATAGATATTTCAGCCTTACATCAGAAGTAGTGAAAATGCTAAAATCAATTCGAAATGATGTGATAAATGGATATTTGGAAAACAGTGATCTGATTGGACATAATTAGTATGGATTTATGAATGGTAAATCATGCTGAATTTTTGGAGGTTTTGAGGATGTTACCGACAGAAGTGATAAAGGGGAATAGGTGGGGGATACTTACATTTTCAGAAGATTTTTGATAAAGTCCCCCACAAGAAGCTGGTTAAAAACATGAAACACATGAGTTGGAAGTAATGTCCTGGCATGGATTAAGGATTGTCTAACAGGCAGAAAGCAAGAGAGTAGGAATAAATGGGCCATTCACACATGGACAACCAGTGACTGTTGGTGTAACACAAGGTTCAGTACTGGTGTCGCAGCTGCTCACTGCATACATTAGTAATTTGGGTATGAGTATCATATGTAATATTTCCAAAATTGCAAATGTCACAAAGCTAGGTAGGAATTTGATGATGTGAGGAAGATGAAAAGTGGCTTCAAAGGGATTGAACAGACTTAGTGAGTGTGCAACAACATGGCAGTTGAAATATGTTGTGGAAATGTGAGATTAGAAAGTGTAGATGTACAAAGGAAATCAGATGTTCTTGTCAATAAACCATCGAAGGCTAACATGCAGGTATAGCAAGCAATTAAGAAGCTAATGGTATATTAACCTTTATCCCAAGGCAAGTCATGAAATTTTGCTTTAATTGTGTAGAGCATCGGTTAGATTGCACCTGGAGTATTGTTCAGCTTTGGTCCCCTTACCTTAGGAGGGATATTATTGCTATAGAGCGAGTGCAACAAAGGTTCAACAGACTTCCAAGGATGGCAGGACTGTCTCCTGAAAGAGATTGGGAAACTAGGCCGTGTTCCCTCGAATTTTGAAGAATGAGAAGTGATTTCAATGAAACATACAACATACTTTAAGGGATAAAGTTGGAAGTAAAATACTTCCCCTGTTTGGAGAGTCTGGAACTAGGGAATGCAGTTTGAAAATGTCGAGGTTACCACTAGGATCAAGATGTTAAAATTTCATTTATAGAATTTGCAATCCCAGAGGGCTGTGGAAGCTAAGTCATTTAGTATGTTAAAAGTAGGAATCAACAAATATCTAAATACCAATGATGTAAAGGGATATAGGATAGCATGGGGAAAAAGCATTGAAGTAGATGATCAACCATTATGATTGTATTAAATGGTGGAGTGAATTTGATGGGATGAACAATCTACTCCAGCTCCTGTGTTTTATATTTCTATGTAACAATTATTGCCTACAAGTAGGTAGCGCAACCTTCAGATCTGAAGTCAGCAGTGTCCATGCCCTGACTACATTGTCCCTATTTACTGCCTCATTTCCCCCACTTAGATGGCATATGGCATCATAATGCATTGGTCATTTTGCTCATCCACCTTGAAGTTCCTCTCTGTGTCTGCATGGGTATCAAACTACTCGTATGTAGCTAAGTCCATTATGACCTGTTGGATACCCATAGCTGCCTAACTCACAGTTACAAGCTCCTGACCCTTACTGTTGATGTGCTCTTAAGTTCAACCTAGTGTCTGACTGTCTACTAGACCAAAATGTCCAGATAACTCTTCCCTACCTGATGTTCAAAATGTTTGCAACTCACAACTTGGAGCTGATGCTGCTCAAGACACGGACACTAACCACAGATAAGGTCATCAGGGACTGCAGAGCATTCTACAGATTCCCATATGTTGCAGTCACAGTGAAGTAATGGCTCCTTGGGGGTACTTAACGTACTGATGTAAATTGTCCTTTCCGTTTCTGTCTAATCTTGTTTATTTAATTATTTAATCAGTTATTAAGTTACTAAAGTTCAGCTCCTAAAAGCTGAGAAATAGTTTAAAAAAGAGAATTTGTTTGCCCCCACCAAACCTAATTTTCAACCATACCGGTTCCCAACATATCACTTGTTCCTACTCATACTCAGTCATTGTCACCTCACCCTGTGCTCTCCCACCCAGTGTACATTCTGTGTTGTTGTTATCCTTGCAAGGAATGGAGGACTGCTGATTTATCAGCTGAGTGAAGACAGTTTATGGTAATTAGGAAGGGCCTCATTGCTACTGATTGCTCTGGTGCCATGTATCTTTTTTGGGGTGTGGAGTTGATGTTGAGGATGTCCAGGGCCACTCACTCCTAACTGTGTATATGCTATGGTTCACCTCCGGCAATTTGTCCTGTCATTGGGACAGGGCATACCGAGTGATGGTGATGGAGGAGCATTGGCTGTAAGAATAATTCAATGAGTATGTCTACATTAGGCAAGATGTAGCCTTTAGGGAAGTGAAGAAACAGCTGTCGTTGTCTAAGTTGTTGACACAGTATGATCCCAAGCAAGATGTAGTGCTGACACGCGATGCCACCCTGCATGGTATTGGGGTAGTGTTGGCTCACTGATTGCCCATTAGAGAGGAACGCCTTATAGCATATGTTCCTGGACTTTACGCTCAGAAGCCCATAAGAGAAGAAAGATTTGGCAGTCATCTTTGGTGTGACAAAGTTCCACCAATACATTTAATAGTTTGTAATAGTAACGGACCTCAAACCCCTGCTTGGATTACTTAAAGATGACAGGGCCGTGCCGCCCATAGCTTCAGGATGAAGTTAGCAATGGGCTCTTATTCTGAGCGTGTACAATTACGCATTGGAACACTGTCTTGGAGGCCAAGTAGCAAATGTGGACGCCTTGAGCTGCCTCCCACTGGTGGATACACCACTGGTGGTGCCGCCACTAGAAGAGTCCATTCTGATTTTAAACTTTCTGGACACTCTTCTGGTCACCACTGACAACATCAGATTGTGGCTACAAAAAGATTCAGTCCTGTCAACCCTAAAACAGCTGCTGGTGATGGTGGAATCAAAAGGGCCATCACACCAGGATTGAAACCTTTCTGGACCCAGCAAAACCAAATCACTATAGAGACGACGTATTATTAGGGGGAGCAAGAGTGATTGTCCCAAACAAAGGTCACTGCCAGATACTGCCTGAACTCCACCAGGGTCATCTAGGGGTTTTCCAAAATGAAGATATTGGCAAGAAGTTATCTCTGATAGCCAAAATTAGATGCTGACATAGCTGCGTTGGTGGGGCAGTGCCCAGAATGCCAGCAAGGACAAAAATTACTGCCTGCAGCTCCCCCACTTTCATAGTAAACCCTGAACTCGGTTACATGTCAACGGTGCAAGTCCTTTCATGTGCGCTGTGTTTTTAGTAATTATGGATGCCCATTCAAAGTGGTTGGACATGCATTGAGTTCATTTGTCAAATGTGGGGATTGAAAAATTGAAAAAAGAAGTGTTAGATCTGCTCTGTTTTAACCGTCCAGTTTCCACCTGGTGGGAGAGATTGAAATTTCCTTCTGCATGTCTGTGCCCATTGGCTCTGTGCCCTGCAAAGCAAATGAGAGTTCAGTGCTCGAAGTAATTGAAAGTGCAAATAATATAAAAAAGTTCTTTTTTTAATTGCAAAATCACTTAAAACTTTGAACTCAGTCTTTTTCTGTTTTTTTTTGTATTTACCCAACAAAGATTATTTGCAGATAGGAAGTGGCAGGACTTCTTATCTGCTTTTTCAGGAGGTTTTGGTGTAAAGTGCAGGAAAATGTGTGTTTGTTGTATAACTTACCATTGTTTCCAGGCAGGATGAAACATCATTATTTTGTATAGAGGGCTAGGGCTGAATATACAGATTTCCCAGACATAAGCACAGAACAGCTGTGGGTGAAGCAGCCTCTGCATTGCACGAGCACTCCCAGAAGGCTATTTACAGATCCTACTTCCTTACAAGCACACATACTGAGTGAAACTACGCAGCATATTGATAGGGCTGTTCCCCTTTGCCAAATCCAAAATTGGACCTATGCTGGCTGTGGAAAGCGACTAGGGCTAAGTAATTTGGAAACAATAAGGACTGCAGATGCTGGAAGCCAGAGTCTATAGGTGTGAGGTTGGAAAAACACAGCAGCTCAGACAGCATCCGAAGAGCAAGAAAGTCAACGTTTCGGGTTGAAACCCTTGTCAGGAGTGGGGGAGGGGAAGGGGAGCAAATTAAATAGAGGAAGGGTGGTGGGATGGGGGAGGGATAGGAGAGATGGTGATGAGTGAATGCAGGTAGGTGGTTATTATGATTGGTACATGGGAAGGGTGGATCAGATAGGTGAGTAGGGAGATGGACAGGTAAGGTCAGGTCAGTAGCGGGAGTGGTGGCGTGGTGGACATGGGATAAAGCTGGGGATGGAGGGATTTTGAAGCAGGTGAAGTCAGTGTTAAAGCCATTGGGCTGTAAGCTTCCAAGGTGAAATATCAGGTGTTGTTTCAATGCAAGAAGTTAACAGGTAAGACAGATGAACTTAGAGCTTGGATTAGTACTTGGAACTATGATGTTGTTGCTGTTATAGAGACTTGGTTAAGGGAGGGACAGGATTGGCAGCTTAACATTCCAGGATACAGATGTTTCAGGCGGGATAGAGCGGGGGGGTAAAAGGGGTGGGGGAGTTGCACTATTTGGAGAGGACACCTTAGATGGCTCATACGGCGAGGCAATATGGCTAGAGCTCAGGAACAGGAAGGGTGCAATCACAATGTTTCGGGTTTACTATAGGCTTCCCAATAGTCAGCGGGATTTAGAAGAACAGATATGTAGGCAGATTTTGGCAAGATGTAAAAGTAACAGGGGTGTTGTCGTGGGTAATTTTAACTTCCCATGTATTGACTGGGACTCATTTAGTGCTTGGGGCTCAGATGGGGCAGAGTTTGTAAGGAGCATTCAGGAGGGCTTCTTGAAACAGTATGTAGATAGTCCAACTAGGAAAGGGGCTATACTGCTCCTAGTATTGGGGAATGAGCCTGGCCAGGTGGTTGACGTCTCAGTAGGGAACAGTGATCACAATTCAGTAAGCTTTAAGGTACTGATGGATACAGATCGATGTAGTTGTCAGGTGAAGGTGCTAAATTGGGGGAAGGCTAATTACAACAATATTAGGCAGGAACTAAAGAATGTAGATTGGAGGCAGATATATGAGGGCAAATCAACATGTGGTATGTGGGAGGCTTTCAAGTGTAAGTTGCTGGGAACTCAGGACCGGCACGTTCCTTTAAGGATGAAGGATAAATATGGCAAGTTGAGGGAACCTTGGATAACAAGAGATATTGTGAGCCTAATCAAGAAGAAAAAGGAAGCATTTATCAAGGCTAGGAGGCTGGAAACACACAAAGCAAGGGTGGAATACAAAGAAAGTCAAAAGAAACTTAAGCAAGGAGTCAGGAGGGCTAAAAGGGGTCATGAAAAGTCATTGGTCAACAGGATTAAGGAAAATCCCAAGGCTTTTTATACATAAATAACGAGTAAGAGGGTTGGCCCACCCAAGGACAGGGAAGGGAATTTATGTGTGGAGCCAGAGAAAATGGACGAGGTATTAAATGAGTACTTTGCATCAGTATTCACCATAGAGAAGGACTTGGTGGATGATGAGTCTGGGGATGAGTGTGTAGATAGTTTAGGTCATATTGAGATCAAAAGGGAGGAGGTATTGGGGGTCTTGAAAAACATTAACGTAGACAAGTCCCCAGGACCTGATGAGGTTTCCCCAGAATACTGAGAGAGGCAAGGGAGGAAATTGCTGGGGCCTGGAGGGAAATTTTTGTATCCTCACTGGCTACAGGGGAGGTCACAGAGGATTGGAGAATAGCCAATGTTGTTTCTTTGTTTAAGGAGGGTGGCAAGGATAATCCAGCTAATTACAGGCCGGTGAGCCTTACGTCAGTGCTAGGAAAATTATTGGAGAGGATTCTTTGAGACAGGATTTACTCCCACCTAGATATCAAGGGGCGTATTACCGAGGGGCAACGTGGTTTTGTAAAGGGGAGGTTGTGACTCACTAACTTGGTTGAGTTTTTTGAGGAAGTGACGAAGATGATCGATGAGGGTAGTGGATGTTGTCTACATGGACTTCAGTAAGGCCTTTGACAAGGTTCCTCATGGCAGGCATATACAGAAGGTAAAGTCGCACGGGGTCAGAGGTGAGCTTGCAAGATGGATAAAAAAACTGGCTTGGTAATAGAAGATAGAGGGTAGCAGTGGAAGCGTGCGTTTCTGAATGGAGGGCTGTGACTCGTGGCATTCCTCAGGATCAGTGTTGGGACCTTTGCTGTTTGTAATATATATAAATGATTTGGAGGAGAATGTAACTGGTCTGAGTAGTAAGTTTGCTAATGACACAAAGGTTGGTGGATAGCAATGAGGACCGTCAAAGGATACAGCAGGATATGGATCGGTTGGTGACTTGG
This sequence comes from Rhincodon typus, assembly GCF_021869965.1. NCBI lineage: Eukaryota > Metazoa > Chordata > Chondrichthyes > Orectolobiformes > Rhincodontidae > Rhincodon > Rhincodon typus. The sequence continues at coordinate 52,529,022 of NC_063346.1, forward strand.
GCAGATGGAGTTTAATCCAGAAAAACGTGAGGTAATGCATTTTGGAAGGTCTAGTCCAAATGAAAAATATACAGTAAATGGCAGAACCCTTAAGAGTACTGATAGGCAGAGGGATCTGCGTGTACAGGTACACAGGTCACTGAAAGTGGCAATGCAGGTGGAAAAGGTAGTCAACAAGGCATATGGCATGCTTGCGTTCATTGGCCGGGGCATAGAGTTTAAAAATTGGCAGGTAATGTTGCAGCTTTATTGAACCTTAGTTAGGCCGTATTTGAAATATTGTGTTCACTTCTGGTTGCCACATTACCAGAAGGATGTGGTGGCTTTGGAGAGGGTGCAGAAAAGATTTACCAGGATGTTGCCTGGTATGGAGGGCATTAGCTAAGAGGAGAGGCTTGTAATTAGCTGGATTATCCTTGCCACCTTTCTTTAATAAAGGAACAACACTGGCTATTCTCTAGTCCTCTGTGACTTCCCCTGTATCCAGTGAGGATACAAAGATTTCCCTCAAGGCCCCAGCAATTTCCTCCCTTGCCTCTCTCAGTATTCTGGGGTATATCCCATCAGGCCCTGGGGACCCGTCTACCTTAATGTTTTTCAAGACCCCCAATACTTCCTCCCTTTTGGTATGGAGGGCATTAGCTATGAGGAGAGGTTGGAGAAACTTGGGTTGTTCTCACTGGAATGATGGAGGTTGAGGGGGGACCTGATAGAGGTCTACAAGATTATGAAGAGCATGGACAGACTGGATAGTCAGAAGCTTTTTCCCAGGGTGGAATAGTCATTTACCAGGGGCCATGGATTTAAGGTACGAGGCGCAAGGTTTAAAGGTGATGTATGAGGCAATTTTTTTACACAGAGGGTGGTGGGTGCCTGGAACTCGCTGCCGGAGGAGGTAGTAGAAACAGATAATATCGTGACTTTTAAAGGGCGTCTTGACAAATATATGAATAGGATGGGAATAGAGGGATACAGTCCCCGGAAGGGTAGGGAGTTTCAGTTGTGACGGGCAGCATGTCGATGCGGGCTTGGAGGGCCAAAGGGCCTGTTCCTGTCCTGTAATTTTCTTTGTTCCTCCAATTTACGTATGGCCTCACTCTGACAGTGGAGGAGGCCAAAGACAGACATGTCATCAGGGGAGTGGGAGGGGGAATTAAAATGGATGGCAACTGGAAGGTCAGGTTGGTTGTTTTGTGCAGAGCACAGTTGCTCCGCGAACCAGTCCCCAAGTCTGCGTCTGGTCTCCCCAGTATTGAGGAGGCCACCAGATCTGGCAGAGATTCACCTGCACTTCATCCAACCTTATCAATTGCATCTGTTGATCCCCATGTGGTCTCCTCTATATCAGGGAGACCAGACACAGACTCAGGGACCAGTTCGTATAGCACCTGAGCTCTGCGCGCAACAACCAACCCAGCCTTCCGTTTGCCATCCATTTTAATTCCCCCTCCCATTCCACTGACGACATAGCCATCCTTGGCCTCCTCCACTGTCAGAGTGAGGCCAACCGTAAACTGGAGGAACAGCACCTGATATTTTGCCTTGGAAGCTTACAGCCCAGTGGCCTTAACACTGATTTCACTAGCTTCAAGATCCCTCCACTCCCAGCCTTATCCCATTACTGCCTCTCCCCCTCCTGACCTGACCTAACCTAACCTAACCTAACCTGTCCATCTTCCTACTTACCTATCCACTCCACCCTTCCCACAGACCAATTATGATAATCCCCTACCTGCATCCACCTATCACCATCTCTCCTCCTCTTAACCCCGCTCACCACCCTCCCTTTATTTCTGGGCTCCCCTTCCCCTCCCCAGTGCTGATGAAGGGTTTTGGCCCGAAACATTGACTTTCTTGCTTCCCGGATGCTGTCTTATCTGCTATGTTTTTCCAGGGCTTAGTAGTTTCACAGGTCTAAAGTAATCTTTTAGCAAAACCTCTGTTATAGAAAATGGTCAGCAGTAAATGTTATTAGTCATAGAACAGCAATCATAAAATATTATTTCAGCATTGTATTTAAGTTGGGCGAACAGTATTATTTGTCTCAGCTTAGGACAGTTTTAAATAATACACACTGACTGGATGGAATTCAGTTTTTTTTTCAATGCCATTTAAAGTGTTCATACACATCTCAAAGGCTGTGCCTGTGCAGCAAAGATATTGCATGTATAATCCATCCCCATTCTCCAAAACCAAGTTTATAGTATTGAATTTTAAGATGAACTTCTTGTGCTTGAGATTATTTGTGTACTGTCCTCGTGATGGAGGATCAGCAGAGGAGAAATTTTTGCTGCAAGCATGTTCTTGTTCTGATGGTGACAACAATATTCATATAGTGCATTCAACCTGATAAAATATCTCAAGATGCTCCCAGGCACTTTAAAGCAAGATTTGACATCAAACCATTCCAAGGAGTTATTGGGGCAGATGACCCAAAGGTTGGTCAAAATGGTAGTTTTTAAGAAGATGAAAATGAGAGAGTGAAGAGGAAAGGGTTAGGGAAAGAACTCAAAGAACTTAGAGCCATGGCAACTGAAAACACAACTGCTGGAGGTAGATTGATTAAAATTGGGAGTGAGCAAAAAAGCTAGAATTAGAAAAGCACAGATATGTTAGAGGGTTGTAAGACTGGAGGAAGTTGCAGAGATAGGAGCAAAGCATGGAAGGATTTGAAAACAAGAATGAGGAATTTAAAATTGTAGTGTTGCTTCACTGGGAGCCACCTTTAGGCCAGGAGAGAACAGTTGATGGACGAAGGGGACTTGGGTGGAATTTTTCATAGTCAGTTAAAGTATTTTTTTCGAGTGACATGGTGCCTGGTCTGCTTTGGCTTGGAGTGACTTCTGTCATGCAATCTTCCAATATTCACCTCATTAATTACGTAACTTGGCTCTGGATGTCTTTCTCAGGGAATCGTGCAGCTGGAGAGGGAGCAATGCTTGCCACAGCTGGAACCTGCTATCAACGACACTGCTAACATTATGCCTAAAGTCTAGCTGCGCAACACTTCAGATGCTGCAAGCCAGGAACTTCCGTTACACTGAGGTGCTTGACTATTATCACTGAAGACAGGGCCCAGAGATCTTGCACCCCACTTCATGGGCAGGAACCTGGAGTTCTTGGTGGGCAGGGTGGTGAGAGGAAGATTGTCTTTCTTCCTGCGGATTTCCACAGGAGGTCATGCCATACCAAGTCAGCTTCGACTCAAATTGCAGTCTGGGTAGAGGGTACAGTATGCCAGGTGAATGGGACACCCAGTAGCACAGGAGAAAAATCAATAATCAAGTGTCACCATCTTATTGTAGAATTTTATAGTACAGAAGAAGGCCATTCAGTCTATTGTGTCTGTTCTGGCTCCCTAACTCGTCCTATTCTATGGTCGTATCTTCATCGCCCTTTAAATTCATCACTTTCAAACATATCCAGCTGTCTTTTGAAACCTCCTCTGGAATCCACTTCCAACATTCTCCTAGGCAGCATATTCCAAATCCTAACAACTCTCTGAGTAAAGAAGTTTCTCCTCATCTCACTTCCAGCTCTCTTGCTGACTACCTTGAAATTGTGACCCCTAGTTGCTAATATACAAACTAGTGGAAACAGAATATTTGGCTTTACCCTGTCAAAATTGTTCATACTTCTGAACATCTCAATTAGGTCACCTCTTAATCTTCTCTGCTCCAAAGAGAATAAGCCCAATTTCTCTAATTTTTCCTTGTATCAAAAATCACTCATTCCTGGTATCATTCTAGTGAATCTTCTTTGCATTGTCTCCAGGGCTTTAACATCCTTTCTCAAATTAGGTGCCCAGAACTGTACACAATACTCTAAACGTGGTCTGACCAATACTTTGAAGAGGTATTAGCATCACTTCCTTGCTTTTGTACTCTATGCTTCTATTTATAAACTCAAGGATTTTTTCAGCCTTCTTAACAACTGTTTTGACTTGCCTGCCCACCTTCAGAGAATTACACACTTGAACACCAAGGTCCCTCTGTTCCTGTACTCCGCTCAAAGTTGTACTATTGAGCCTGTATTGTCTTTCCATGTGTCTTCTACCAAAATGCATTACCTCATATTTCTCTCTATTGAAATTCATTAATCAGGTGTCTCTCCATGTGGCTAACTTGTCAGTGACCCTCTGAGGTTGTTCAGCATCATCGTCATAATTCACTATTTTCCCTAGCTTGGTATCATCTGCAACTTTAGACATTTTGCCCTCAAACCCATCTCCAAATTTATATAAATCAAACAAATTGAAGTGTCCCAGCATCGATCCCCAGGGAATACCAACTTTCAACTTATAGAGACATAGCGTCATACAGCACAGAAACAGACCCTTTGGTCCAGTCAGTCCATGCTGAACATAATCCCAATCTAAACTAGTCCCATCTGACTGCTCCTGGCCCATATCCCTCCAATCCTTTCCTACTCATGTGTCTATCTAAATGTCTTTTAAACGTAATTGTACGCGCATCCACTACTTCCTCAGGAAGTTCATTCCATAGGTGAACCACCCTCTGTATAAAAAAATTTTGCCTCTTATGTATTTTTTAAATCTCTCTCCTCTCACCTTAAAAAATGTGCCCAGTAGTCTTGATTATTATTAACTCTATCTATACCTCTCATTATTTTATCAACTTCTATCAGGTTGCTTCTCAACCTACTATGCTTCAGTGAGAAAAGTCCCAGCCTATCCAGCGTTTCTTTATAACTCAAACCTTCCATACCCAGCAACATCCTGGTAAATCTCTTCTGAACCCTCTCCAGCTTGATTATATCCATCCTATAACTGGGCGACCAGAACTGGACACAGTATTCCAGAAGAGGCCTCACCAATGTCTGTACAACATCAACATGACTTCCCAACTCCTCTACTCAAAGGACTGAGCAGTGAAGGCCAGCATGCCTAATGCCTTTTTCACCACCCTGTATATATGTGATGCAAACTTCAAAGAATTATGTACCTGCACCCTTTGATCCATCTGTTCTACAACACTACCCAGGGCCCTACCATTAATTGTATAAGCCCTACCCTTGTTTGTGCAGTCTGAGAAATGTCCATCTGTACCTATCCTCTTTTCTATCTTTTAGCCAACTTCTATCCTGCAAAGAAGCCATCAATTCCAAACATTTCTGATTTGCTAACCAACCTGCCATGTGGCACCATATCAAATGCTTTCTTAAAGTCCAAACATAAAACATCCACAACAGTGCACACATCCAATGCCTGTGTTACTTGGTAAAGGAACTTAGTTAAATTTGTCAGACATGACCTTCTCTTTGCAACTTCACACTCACTGGGCCTCCATCAGTCAAAGTCTGCCACTATACATGCCTCTCGCCAAGGCTCATAGACTGCAACTTTCCCTATTGCTGGAATCATGTCCTCTCTATGGCTGTTAATCACCTCATCCTCCCAAACTACTAATTCTTCCTGCCGTTTACACTTCCTGCTCACTCACTGGTGATACCTGACCTCCTCTCTTGCTCCAGCATCACCACTAACTGCTCTTTCATTCACTTTCATCATACTCCGAGCAGGGAAGTGTGGCCAGCCCTGGACTGAAATCTCCACAATACCCCTGAATTATTGTAATCCCTTAGTTGTTTGCACTTTGCCTGCAAGACTGATCATGACCCAGTCCCTGGGCTGCAAGGGTAAAGATACCCAGAGTCTAGTAGGACCAACTGTCTGACCCTGGCCAACCTGCTAAACTCAAATTAGACGAGCCCCGTGATTGACTGTGGCAATAACCCTGACTGATTGTAGTCCCCCTTAATCCCACTAAGGACTGCTGCCCTTTGGCTTTCAGACATGGTCATTTACTTGAAACTTATGCAATGTATTTGCTCTGTAAGCTGCTGGCATACGTTGTAGGTGTGTCATTGACATATATGTACTACACAGTAATAGATACACCCTCGTGACTTTTCCCAGTGTGATGTCATCTGCCCCTCCTTCTGTGCTACAAAGCAATGCGAGTCATAGAGCCTAGCATCCTGTAACTGAGCACTATAAGCTCTGTGCTAAGAGTCATAAGATGCAACTTGTACATATGCATATGATGCATATTTGTCACTACATGCAAAGCTATCGGCAGAAGCATGCAAGTTATAGGTGTCCCTGAGCTTCAGAGTAAAGTGTGAAAGGGTTATAAGTTGATCCAAAAGCAAGCTTGATGAGGGGGTGAGGTTTGTGCTTTGCCAGTGCCAGTTTGTGTCAGTGAAGGGTCAAGGAGGATGGTGGCCATAAGCATGCAAGAGCATTGTGATGGCCAGGTATTTGATGAACTGCATCACCAGGGACCTACTCTGATTTGCATGTCAGAAATTTGCACAATTTAGTTTCTTAGAGAAGGGGAGGAGAATTGGAAGTGTCATATAAATAAGGTGAGTAGGTACTTCAGCGAGATACAAATACATAGAAACAGTAAAATTCTGAAGTTGCTATGTAAAGCTTGATGGTGGGACAATATTATGGCTTTAAGAGGTATATTTTGACCTGTTTTATTTTTGTGTGAAGAGAAGTTGAGACAGAGATGACGAGCGGTCTGCTCAAAGCCAATAAACAAATCAGTATGTGAGACCTTGGGCTTGTTTAAAAAAATGTTGGACCAAAAGAAACAGGCTGAATGGGTGGGGTCAAACTCCCACAGAACCAGGATTTTTAGTTCAGTTTTCAGCAGTTGCTGGGGTTTTGGAGCAAGATATGGAAGCTCTTTTTCCTCTCCCTGTTACAGCTAAAAGCTGGGGTTGTCTTCCTGCAGTTGGAACTTCATGTGACACAGTCTATTTTACTGACTTTACCTTTGTCCAGGGTGTGCTTATGAGATGTTATTATAATGGAACAGTTAATGAGTAGTTTATTATTTTTAAGGAGTTTCAGCTCAGAGAGAGGGAGGTTCAGGCTGTGCTGGGGGCACATTAGAAACCTCAGGAACAGTCATAGAAATGTGCATTGGAGCAAGCAACGGCAAAGAAGAAGCTACCTCTAGGAGAAAGTGAATGCCTGAGGTTGAAATTTTTTCAGAAGTCCAAGTGGCAGTGTCAGCGAAGACAACCACTCTCCAGACAGACTGTCATCGATCTCTGCACATTCTACAGGATGAACTGACATTTATGAGAGTTGATGGACTCCCGATGTCAGTGGCGCTAAAGATCAATGTGCTTATCAACTTTCCACACCTATATAAGGATCTACTGGAGACTTGGATAAAATTTCTCAGTCTGTAGCTCTTAATTAAGGAAGTGACCAAGGAATATTTAAGAGGGCTGTCTACTATTTGTGCTATCAAACCAATCCAGACATTCGGCGGGATCATCACCTTTGGGGCCATCATTGATTCTCCCAGGTGCAAAAAGGTCAGTCAGTGATGGGTGACAAAGAAAGTTAAGGTTTGTATAAGATTAAAAGAATTGCTTCCAAAGTGGCCTGTAACAGTAATAAATCAGAGGACTGGAAGGTTTTTAGAATACAACAAAGGAGGACCAATAAGGAAAGGAAGAAAGGAATATAAATGCAATCTAGCAAAAAGATGTAAACATGGACTCTAAAAATACGTCAAAAGGAAACATTTGGCTCAGATGAATATGTGTCCATTATAGACCGATTCAGGAGAATTTATAATAGGGAATCCAGAAACAGCAGAGAACTAAATAATTTTTTTGTGTCTGTTTTCACTGAAGATACAAACATTCTCCCAGAATTAGAAATCAAGTGACTTGGGAGAATGAGAATTTGAAGGAAATTAATATTAGTAAGGTTATATTGACAAATTTGAATAGTGCTGAAAGTTGATAGATGCCAGGACCTGATGGTCTACATCCCAGTGTTGAAGGAGCTGGTTATAAAAGGTGGTTGCTACTTTGGTGATTATATTCCAAAATTCCATAGATTCTGGAGTGATTCCTGATGATTGGAAGCATGCAAATGTCACCACATTATTCAGGAAAGGATCAAGAGGGAACTACAGACCTGCTGGTCTTATATCAGTAGTAGGGAAAATGGTAGAACTTATCATAAAGGATGTGATAAAGGGACATTTGGATGAAAATGATCTGATTGGGCATAGACAGCATGGATTTGTGAAGTAGAAATGGTGTTTGACAAATGTGTTGGTGTTGTTTGAGCATGTTACTGACAAAATTGATATAAGGGGAATCGGTGGATGCAGTATACTTGAATTTTCAGAATGCTTTTAATGATGGCTCCCACATAAAGTTAGTTAGCAAAATTGAATCATTCGGGTATCAGAGGTAAGATACTAGTGTGGATTAAGGATTTGCTAACAGACAGAAAACAGAGTCAGAATAAATGTGTCATTCTTATATTGGCAGATTGATTATTGGGGTATCACAAGGAACAGAACTTGGGTTCCACTATTCACAATATATATATCAGTGATTTGGACATGTAGACCCAATGAAATATTTCCAAATTTACAGTTTATACAAAGCTAAGCAGGAATGTATATTGTGAGGAAGATGTAAAAGGTGTTTCAGGTGGATTTGAACAGGTTTACTGATTGGGCAGAGAACATGGGAATAATGTGAGGCTATCCACTTTGGTAGGAGAAACAAATGTGCAGATTATTTCTTAAATAACGAGAGGTTGGAAAGTGTGAATGTAGCACATAAAGGGACTGGAGTGTCCTTGTCAGTAAGTCACAGAAGGCTAATATGCAGGTGCAGCAATCAATTAGGAAGGTTATGGAATGTTAGCCTTTGTGACAAGAGGATTTGGCACAGGAGTGGAGAAGTACTTCAGTTGTAAAGCAGATTGGTTAGAATGCATCTGGAGTACTATGTAGACAAGATCTACCCACTAAATCTCTGGCAATTCATGTCTATGACTATCTATTGTCAGAGGAAAGTCACAACACCTCCGAAAGGACGACGTGTGTCCATTGAGCAGGCCACTTGGCTTATGACGATGCGATTCAGGTGTCTAGACCAATCTGATGGATTCTTTGAGTACAGGGCTGGTAGCCCTTTAAATCTGCCATGACGTCACCTGATGCTGACTTTTCCACTTGACTGGGATAAAACTGTAATGATTAAGTTTAAGCAGAGACTTATAGTAAAGTAAAACATCTGGTTGAATACAGTAAAAAACAGATCCCCACATTTGCTCCAAGACAAGTGTAGAACTGACTACAAATATACTTGTTAGCATGTTGGCAGATATAGAAAGTTGGTTTTACTGACTGATGATCACCTTGGCTTGTCTTCTTCTATGTAACATCCTGATAGCATAGTGTGCTTCTGAAGCTCTGAAAGGTTCCTCACTGTGCCATCACACCTCCTGTAACAACCTAACTAGAAACTTAGAACTCCCCCCACCCCTGGCTCTGATACTCTGCTATTCAAGGCCCTTTGACTTTTGTCTATAGATAGATAACTAGGAAGAAAGTTGAAATGTAGGACCTCAAAGGTAGTTATTTCAGGATTACTGTCAATGCCACGAGCTAGTCAGAGTAGAAACAGCAGGATATATAGGATGAACACGTGGTTGAAAAGATGGTGTGAGGGGGGAGGGTTTCAGATTCATGGGGCATTGGAACTGGTTCTGGGGGAGTTGGAACCTATACAAACTGGACGGATTACATCTGGGCAGGACCGGGACTGATGTCCTTTGGGGGGATATTTGGTAGAGAGGTTGGGGAGGGTTTAAACTAGTGTGGCAGGGGAATGGGAACCAGAGGAGTAGGGCAGTAGATGCAGAAATTGAGGGAGAATTGGAACCACAGCAAACATGTCTAAGAACAGACAGTTTCAGTATGGAAGGGCAAAATGTGTCGGCGCAGGCTTGGAGGCCCGAAGGTCCTGTTCCCGCACTGTATTGTTAATTTGTTCTATACAAGTGTACATGAACACCAGGTAGACATTAGAATACCCCTCATGCAGCACGAATTGCTTCAGATACTCCTCAACTTCTCCCAAACATTTTAGCAAGGATATTTCCTTTGGGAAACTAATTAATTTCAGTGATGGTGCTGGGGAGTGAGTTTTTTATATGAAAGTTTCTGAAAACCTAAACGCCGGAAGAAACAAATAGTCCAATATTGCTTCAAAATTGTTGTGTTAATCTTGATGCTGTTTCCATGTGCTCGTTGGTAGAAACCCATTTATGACAGTGTTCTTTTAGATTGTTGTGGACTTGTACTGGATGTTTCCTCCTGATTTCTTCTTCTCCATTAGAATTGCAATAAAAGTTAAAGTTGCAAAGTAAGAAATTTACCCAAGGAAATTCCTGACACCAGTGTTTTAGACAGGAACTCACTCTACCTGCATCCATAATCGTGTCCATCTTAAACAAAATGGGTAGAAACTGATGATGCAGCTTATTCAGGACATAAGATGTCCCCCAATAAGTTTCTAAATTTGAAAATAAAGATTTTTATGGCAGCAAAAGAGAAAAAAGTCTTGAGGTTTCAAAGTTGTCTAGAATTCAGTTTAGGTTGAAGGGTTACTAGAATTCTTTCTTCATTTCCAGGTGACAAATTCTGGCTGTTCAATGAAGCAATGTTGGAGCCAGGGTATCCTCGTCATCTGATGGAACTTGGTGCTGGAATGCCTCATGACAGGATTGATGCAGCTATTTGGTGGGAAATCACCGGTCAGACATACTTCTTCAGAGGTGACAGGTCTGATTTGAGTTTCATGCCATTTTTCACTTTGCCATTCAAGTGGGATTACAGAAGAGAGCTCTGGCCTCAGAGTCAGAAATGCAACAACTTTCACTTCCCTGATTGTTTTGAAAGGACATTTTACTTTCATAATAAAAAAAATCGTTCTCAGGCCATTACTGTAACATTAACTGTCAGCAATCTGAAGCAACACAGCGAATGCCACGACGCAGGTTCTGCAGTGAAAGTATTCAGTAACATGCCCGTGCCTAATGCACTTCAAAAAGTACTTTGTTTAGATATATCTACTCGTATTTCATTTGGGTTATATGCTGCCTTGTATTTAATTACCTGACCTGGTCCCATTGACCTTGTATGGTCTTTGATGTACAGTTACCTACCCAGACTTAATACCCCTTGTGTAGAGAATTATGTGAGCTTAGGAGGGACTGACTTGTCTTTTATAGTGTTGCTTGACACTAAATATTGACTTGGCTTTCTGATCATTTCAGATACTGGCGCTTCAGTGAAGAGAGGAGAGCAGTAGATATTGGCTATCCAAAGCCAATCAGCATTTGGAAAGGAATCCCACCTTCACCAAAGGGGGCCTTCCTTACTGATGATGGAGGTAATCAAAATCTCCATTTGGAGAATTATAAGAAAATAGCAAGCCCGGTTAAATGGCAACTGATGAGCATGTTGAATGCTGGCAACTGTTACTGTTTGTTAAATGAAAAGAAATTGCATTTAACTTCAGGTAATGGCTATACTATTGTATGATGTGAGCATGAGGCATCATTTTTTAATAAAGAGTGCAAGGTCAACAATAGTATAACACAATGGAAAATATAGTCACTTAGGGCGGAATTGTTTGAGGGCCAAGTGATGTTGACTGTGGCAAGCTGTGTGGCAGAATCAGGTAACAAGTTCAGCAAAGCCCATCTCAATGTTGAGAACATCTTGCTCTATCTTTTATGATTTTCAGAAGTGGCATAGCAAGATTCTTCATAGACAGTGGCGCAGTGCCATTTGACGGTCATTATTGATTGTTAAGCGCTTTGTTAATGCTACGACACACTTTATTAATATTCAAACTCTCATGTAACCAAACTCGCCAAACAAGCAAAACATTGGAAAGCCCAACAAGAAAATCAGAGTAAGCACCTGGCAGATTTAATTTGCCTCTTCCTCCGAATCACGTTAGGGACTGGGCTCCATCATCTCAAGACATTCCCCAAGAGCATTAGCCACATTAAAAAAAAAATAATTTATCAGATGTAGGGATTGCCAGCAGGGCCAGCATATATTGCTCACCTCTACTTGCCTTTGGTGGTGAGCTGCCTTCTTAAACCTCAGCAGTCCATCTTCTGTACGTAGACACATAATGCTGTTATGGAGGGTGTTCCAGGATTTTGGCCCAGCAACATTTAAGGAATGGTGACAAATTTCCAATGCAGGATCGTGAGTTGCTTGTAGGAGAACTTGCAGGTGGTGGTGTTCTACTGTATCTGCTGTCCTTGTCCTTCTAAGTAGCTATGGTCATGGCTTTGGAAGGTGCTGTGTAATGAACTTTAATGAATTACTGCAGTGCATCATGTAGGTGGTACTTACTGTTACTACTTAGTGTTGGTAGGTGGAGGGAGTGAATGTTTGTATCAGTCAAGTGAGTTGCATTGTCCTGGATGGTGTCAAGCTTCTTGAGTTTTGTTGGAGCTGCATTCATCCAGGTAAGTGGGAGTATTCCATCACACTTTTTTTTTTAATTCATTCACAGGATGAGGGCATCACTGGCTAGGCTAGGATTTGTTGCCCATCCCTAATTGCCCAGAGGGCAGTTAAGAGTCACCCACATTGCTGTGGGTCTGGAGTCACATGTAGGCCAGACCAGGTAAGGATGGCAGTTTCCTTCCTTAAAGGACATTTGTGAACCAGGTGGGGTTTTCCGTCAATCAACAATGGATTCATGGTCATCATTAGACTCTAAATCCAGATTTTCATTGAATTTTATTGAATTCCAACATTTGCCAACATGTGGTATTTGAACCCAGGTCCCCAGAACATTACCTGGGCCTCCGGATTGACAGTCAAACGATAATACCACTAAGCAATAGCCTTCCCCATTTGTGATTTATGTCTTGGAGATGGTGGACAGATGCACCCCATGTCCACAGACTTTGACATCCGTCATGTGCCAATCTGTAAGGACCCTTCAGGCACATCTTTGATTCACTTACATGTGGCTTCTGCATTTTTGCACTTTAATGCTGTATCGCAGTCCTTGCTATAGCAAGAACACTGTGCGCTCAGGGACATGTGCCCAGATCATGACTGGGCCTGGCTGCATCTCTTGGCTCTTAGCTTGCTCTTATAGTGCTTACTCAGTCTGAGCCTATCTGGGTGTTAACAGCGTTCCTGCCGTGCATCGCCTTTTCTTGCTTTTTTGTGCTTTGTCCCCTCAGGCAGAGATACCAGGCTCACAGTACAGCTCTCTTGCCTTGTCATTTTGTGCAAGTAGAAAACTAAGAAACTTGTCATAGTTATCAGCAGACCTTAGCCAAGTCAAGGAGGATAGTCTATGCTCAGAGGTGGTGGAGCAATAATTCGAGGGCAGCCTCCAATGCCAAATGAGGCCCTTCTTGGAATGGTCAAAGTCAGAATCTCATAAGGAATGAGGAGCTAAATATCGGGCAGCACTGCACCTGTCTTGAATCTTCCTGCCCTGTTGTGGCTGTTCCCTCCTTGAATGAAAGAGAAAGGCTAATATTAACAGAGATTAGATTTGGTGGATCAGCTGTGACATTTGGTAGGTCATTTATCTCTGTTGATAGCTGGTTTGCAGTGCAGAGTGACACCAACAGCAGGGTGACACCAACGTCCTTCTCAATGTCACCTCTTGCCTGAGCTGTGGTGACCCTTGGGATAAACCCACCACCAGTTGGCTCTCTGTATTGAGAGAGCAACGTATTGATTCTTTAGGACTATGGTGATTGCACATTTGGTGCTGATGGAGACTTGTACGAAGAGAGTGAATAAGCAGCGTAGAAGGCATACAGGGTGCCAGAGATTGTTGAGAGCAAGTGAGGAGAGATATTGCAAGCAGCTGTGAGAGTGGTAGACCATGAACCTAAATGAGATGTGGGTATAGTAGCACAGATCGAGTAAGTATGAGTCATTCGGAAAGCAGATTGATGAGCCTTACCCTGTGGAATGGCGAAAGACATTGACCTTCTTCTTTTAGTGCTAGGCATTCCTCCAAATATCTTTAACCTGATGGCAATCTCAAACTCAGCTGGCATTGTCTGATATCGTGACTATCACTGTTGGTCCTGGGGTGAGGAAGGAAGTTCCATGGCAGCACTGTCCCATCTTTCACAACCTCCTGAACTGTGCCCACAAAGTGGGATTTCAGTTTCCCCCTGTCTCCCATGCCTTGAGCAAATATCAGGAACCATATAGGGTGGCCCTGGACTGAATGCTTGACTGGGTGCACAACAGGCCTGTGGTGATGGCATGGATACAGAGGATGCCAGTGAATTCCAGGATGTCTGGTGAATAGTGAGTTGTTCTAGGACTGGGGCATGGTGAGATAGGGTGAAAATGGGACGCGAGATACTCCATAGGGGCAGGATTGCTAATTAGTGTGGTGAGATTTTTTAGGATGGAGTGAGATAATTCGCTAAGCCTTGCAGCCACCACTCTCTTAAAAAAAACTTGATGCAACTCTGACTTGGCCAAAGAAGCGTAAGATCCAGCTTAGTTAGTGCTTTATAATAAGTTTACTATGCCTAAATACAGTTTGGACTGTTCTGTTACTCTGAATAACCCTTAGTGATTGCTGCATTTCATTATGACCCAATTAACTTGTGTTGCTATCTATAGTAATTTATGTATTTGCACTCACAAAACCTTTTGCTTTTCAGTCCTATATAAATTTTTCTTTTACAAGTAACATGTACCCTCTTTACTTACAAAAATTAAAATATCTCAATTATCTGTTGGAATTCAGTTGCCTTGTCCGCGGAAATACAATGTCATTCTGTAATTTTTTTAATGGCATCTTGTAATTATTTGCAGCCCTCTGCAGCATTTACGAACCATCACTATCCCAAATTGATGTCATCTACAAATATGGTTGTGTTTTTGATTGTCTAATTTGTCAAAAACATAATGACCATCAATACATAAAATAACTATCCAGTAAAAATACTGAATTAATTAATTATGCAGCATTTTTATTGCAATGTAATTTCTAAAACTATTTATATTTTGATTGACAGCTTACACGCATTTTTACAAAGGTACCAAATACTGGAAGTTTAACAACCAGTTGCTGAGAACAGAACCTGGTTATCCAAAATCCATTCTTCGTGACTGGATGGGATGCCATCAGGATGGTGAACCTGGTTTTGATGAAAAGGAGCCTACTTTTGATATTGATGATTTTGATGATGCTAATGATATTGATGATGAGGATGATAAAGAAGGTGAGACCACGGAAGAGGAGGACAAAAAGAGGGAAGAAGAAGTGGATATCCATATTAATATCCCCGTGGATGACTATACTAGAACAATGAATATAGTAATTGTCATTGTTCCACTAATTCTGCTGCTCTGCATTTTGGGATTGATCTATGCCATTCTCCAGCTGCAAAAGAAAGGAACACCAAGACTCTTGCTGTACTGTAAACGGTCAATGCAGGAATGGGTTTGACTCTCTCATTGGTGCTGTTACTAGATGGCTCACAGTTGGGTCACAGTCATTGAGTCCAGGTGACATTACTTCTCAATTTTGTTATTTTACTTTATACAGTCCTGCTCAATGATGTTAAATAAGGCATTAACATAAGAAACATAGAGAATTTGAGGTATTTTGAAGTGGTGCCAGTGTTATTGGGTTAAAAGAATTTGTGATCTGGTTCCAAGGAATGCTTTCCAAACCTCTTTATCTCCAGACCCTTAAATTGTGCTGAGTGGGATGGTACAAAATTTTGAAGCCTGGCCTGAGTAAAAATTCCTATTGAGCTTCCAAGAGGAGTTTCACTGGCTGGAGATGATGAGCCACAAGGCACAAATCACTTGAAATAACTAATACCATATGTGTACATTATTCATTAGGATTAATTCATAAATAATTTTTATCCAACCCCACTGCTTTTAGTCCTCTGAAATATTTCCACTCCTGAGCTGAAGGAAGATTTTCTGCATATTGGCTAGAATCATCATAATTTGGTGATAGGACAACTGCTGATAACTACAGTGAGTCATAAAAAAAAGTATGTTCATTGGAGCAGGTTCAAAAGATTGCCTTGTTTCTTCATACCTTAGAATTGTTGCAGTTACACTAATTATATCCAGAGAGCTTTAATAAAACCGCTGTATAATTGGGAGATATATGTAATTCCATTGCATCTTTGTAAGTTACTTAGTGTAACTTACCGTAAGCACTTGGAAATTGTCATTTACTCTCCTATTACTTAGACTTAGCTGATTCTATGAGATGTCCTGTCAATATTATGACTCTAGTATGGTTACACTTGTTCTACTGAAAGAAGGTCATTCTGTTTCACTCTTTTTTAGTAGAGGACCAAAGAACTTTATCAATTTATTTTTAAAGCTTTGCACTTGTGCCTTTCCTACAAGTTGGGTTGTTGTTGCCATTAAAGCATCACAAAAATGGTTTACCAGAAGTCCTGGCTTACCTTCTCAGGCTGAAAGCAGGGTCTCCTTGACAGTAACCTAACTCTGGGCTGGAATCTAGAGGCTGATGCCTGCTGATTGCAGACTTGTCTCTCCTGGTGAAAGACTAAAACCTGCTGATTACAGTCATTCTTACAAGCTAGATCGAGGCAGAGTTCTAACTGGATAGAGGTAACTGTTAAAAATTCCCATTATGGATAGTGTACATTCTGATTGCTGTTTCATCTGTAGAATATGTTGTACATAAAGAGTGAAGCTGTCCTTGTTAGCACTTTGAATCTATTAAACGACCTGTCTCTGGATTGGAGGCAGAAATGCAATAGAATGGGGATAATCAGTTAGTGGAGGATATTTCATGAGGATAATCTGTCAGCTGATTGGCTTTGATTTAAGAAGAATTTGTGTATAAGAACATAATGAATGCCTGAGGAATAGGCTTGTCTTGTAGCCTTTATTTCAACACCTGCTACAAAAAGGTCATCAAGGTTGCCCTAAAATATAGTAAGAGTTAACTTTCACCTTTAACTTTTAATGAGCTGCAGGAAGTCTTATGATGTGTTGTTTCTTCATTATTTATTCACAATTCCCTCAATGAAATTATAGAGACCCCTGGATGAAATTATGGAGATACACAGGAGTCAGGTTAGATATGCAGTCAACAAAAGTGAACTCTATCTGTTTGTCTCCTCTGAAGACTATTGATACAATTTCTATCTGCCAGTCCAGTAGTAAGAGTTGGATGATCCAAAATTTCCTCCACTTTTCTTCCAATAAATCTGAAAACATTTTCAGCAGCTGATGATACCTACATGTCCACTAGCCTCTGTAGTTGCACATTAGTCTAAATCAGCCCATGTAGAACTTTGCTGCATTGCTCAACTCAATTATTAAAACTACCACTATATATACTGCACCTCTTGCACCTTCACTTCCTATTCTAGTCCACAACTTGGTCACATCTAATGTTTTCCAGCCAGTTTTCTTGTTTTCAACTTGAACAAAATACAACATATTTAGAACTCTATGGTTTGCATTCTGCATGCAAGAATTCTTCATTTGCATCATTCCAGCCTTTTCTAAAGTCTCTTAGCTTGCCATGCTCAAAGAATATTGACTTCAACATTGTAATGCTTTACTTCAAATCCATAGCTCCCTCCCACATTTCCTGCTTCCATTTAAACTTCCCAAAACACACTTCTCTCCAATTTTTTTGTTTTCTGTGCTTTTGAGTATGTCATTGGACACTTTCAGCTGTGATCGTTCTCCTCCTACTTCTCTTCTTGCCTTCCAAACCTCTGAAACTGATTCTGTTTGTGCATTTTCTCTTTCAGCAGATTTTAACAGTCACATTTTGTAATGTCAAACACGTCATAATTATTTTTCTTTTCATGAGGATCATTAAAGAAATGTAATTATTGATTGTTGCGTTAACTAGGTATCCAGAAGGTTTTTTTACAGAGTAATGCCCAAGAACCTGCAACAAAGTGATGAAAGTTCAATGTAAAACCTGGAAATGATTAAGAAAGTGGTTAGTGGTTAGGAAGCAGCACATATTTGTTAGCAGATTTTTATTGAGTACACCAGTGAGGGTGGGTGGTGAAGGGAAGAAGGGTCCCTACCCAAAATGTTAACTTCCCTGCTCTTCTGATGCTGCCTGCCCTGCTGTGTTTTTCCAACTCTATATTGTATTATCTCTGACTCCAGTATCTGCAGTTCTTGCTATCTCTGAGGGAAACAGTTATTGTTTTGTATAGCCAATAGGATCTGTACTGGAATTCCTTCTGTTTTAAGTAAAATCTAAATGCTAATACATCAAAAATGAAAAAAAAACTGCAGAATCAGGTGATGCAATCAATATTAGTGAGGCAGTCAAGAATGAGCTGGATAAATCTTTAATTGGTAATAATATCATGGTGAAATCATGTGCAGATAAATGTTAGTTATTGCACACCAGAAAGGAAATGATTGATACACCATGAATTATATTGGCATATCTAAGGATGAAACTGGAAGACACCCGTGGTTGTCTGTAGAGTTGCCATTTGATGTTAAATAATATTAAAGCAATTAAAATTTTGAGCTTTTTACAGGATAAGTCAGAAAAAATAATTAAGCTATTAATATGTACAGCACTTCGGTCAAAATCTAGAGTTCCTTAAAAAGATATTTAAATCCCCTAGCTGGTGCATAGAAGATCCTTGAAGCATGTAGCTAATGCCAGAGAAA
Source organism: Rhincodon typus (assembly GCF_021869965.1). NCBI lineage: Eukaryota > Metazoa > Chordata > Chondrichthyes > Orectolobiformes > Rhincodontidae > Rhincodon > Rhincodon typus. The sequence continues at coordinate 52,547,573 of NC_063346.1, forward strand.
TGGAGTTATAAGGGAACCCTATAGAAACATTATTTCTTCAGCCTTGACGGGAGCTGACTGAGAGGTGAGCTTAAGGACAATATAAAATGATAAAGTTTGGAACTTTACCAAGTTAAACTAACAAAAGGGAAACAAAACACAGATGCGGTCTTCAAAAGGTAAATTTGGGTCTAATGTGTGGAAGTTCTTTTGTAGAATAATCAATATTTGAAATGGATTTCCAGGCAAGGCAGCCAAAACTTTGGAGTCATTAAGAGACAGTTGAAAGATGTGATTAGAATTGCAGATATTTCCATATGCTCAACCCAATGGCCTCGCTTTTCTGTAATGCCTTTGTGCCTTTGGAATCGTACATTTCAGTTTCAGGGCAGCCAGTCACATGTTGCATTTTGTCATAAGGTGTAGGGAGACTGAAGAAAGATGTTCTCTCTTGGATAATGACCAGATGTTGTGGATTATTACAGGGTCACAGCTTATGTTTTAGATTTGTTCAAACTGTCCACTGAAAGCCTTGGTTGGCTGATCCAAAACAAAATGGGTGACAGTTCTGATCAGGACACTCCAAGATCACGCTGGGTCCGTATGTCACACTGCAAGTGACTTTATGTTAAGTATTTATAAAAAGTGGGAGCATCTAACAGTCTTTCTCTTCATTCTATCCAAACTGTTAGAGGTTGCGGTTTAAAGTCTAAAACTTTCAGAATCACGACTTAAATGCTCAATTAGAATCAGACTTATTTTTTGGAGGGTATCTGTTTAATCAGTCCATAATAGTGTGGTGATTTCAAGGTATCTTTTGAAATTGGTGCTAATTTCCAATAATGGGAAGGTATCCAACAGTGACTTCATTCAGGGTATTACAATGTGATCTGGGCAGCTAACAGTGTATTTTGTACATAGTACAGCTAGGCAGTCATACATTACGTTTGTATTGCGGGTATTTACAAGACAATAATAACTAATTAAATATGGGAGCATCACCACTGAACTCTTTTTGTTGTCCAACACAGGCTTCTGCACTTGTGTAAATCAGCCATTACAGTGATGGTGTACAAACATGGCTAAGCTGCAATAATGACTGTCACTCAATGTTCCTAGAAATCATGCAGTTTGGAAACAAATGTTATACATATGGTTATACTTTAAAATAGCATCATGTATTTAGAGTTTCTGATGCTCATTTTTAAATTGGTTCATGCTGGGCGTGTGTTAAAATTAAATGCCACAAATGAAACTTCCTGCTCCTGCAGTGACTGGTCAATTGCTTCTTTCATGTTTTGTGAGAATGCATAGTGACACAACATGTATTTGCTCATTCATAACACCAGAATGACAAATCATTCTTATCTATAACACAGTGTGTGGGCAATAAATTGCAATTGTGGTTCACAGCAAAGTAAGTATCCAGAAACAGGATTGTGTCTTTTCTGATCTGAAACTTAAAACCTTATTCATTTCATAGAACAGCATGCCATAAGGCAAAACTATTACCTTTGGCAAGGTGTAAAACAATTGAAATTCACAATTTGCTCATCATGATTCTTCTCTGTCAGACAGAAAATAGAATGCTTTCAGTGTATTATTCAGGCTAAAACTGGCACAGGAAATATGACAACTCAGGGGTAAGACAGCACAATGAATAAATGTTAAACTGTTCTAAAAATTATAAGTACAATTTTTCTTTCAGAATCTTTCAGTCGAGGTTTTGATAAATATTGTTTGCTTGGATGGAACCTCTTCCACAGTTTAGCATGAAAATTAAATACACAGGGCACTGAAGTACAGAGAGGCCCCATTGTACCATTTTCTTTTCTAGGTCAGGGAATCTCAGCTTTTGCTACTGAGGTCCCACTCCTATGTTATAAGAAAATAAATGGACATCCTGTAACTGAACACAGGTATTTTATTTGTATGAAAATTAGTTAATAATTAAGGGTGTAAATAATTTTTTTATTTTTATTTTGCTTAAAATGAGTGAAAGATTGACTGCATGACCTCCAGTGTAGCAGTGAGGGGGAGCTGCATTGAACGAAGTTAGAAACTGAAGATGTGAAAAATGAACTGTGATGTCCTGCCAACATTCCCCAGGACATTACCATTGACTTTGTATAACTCCTGCCCTGATTTCCCTTCCCAAAATGCAGCACCTCACATTTATTAAAATTAAACTCCGTCTGCCACTCCTTGGCCCATTGGCCCAGATAATCAAGATCCCATTGTACTCTGAGGTAACTTTCTACGCTGTCCACTACACCTCCAATTTTGATGTCATCTGCAAACTTTCTAACCATATCTCCTATGTTCACATCCAAAACATTTATATAAATGATGAAAAGCAGTGGACCCAGCATCAATCCTTGTGGCACACTACTGGTCACAGGCCTCCAGTCTGAAAAGCAACCCTCCACCACCACCCTCTGCTGTCCTTGCCATTCTAAGTGGAACAGACAATGGGTTTGGAAGTTGCTGTCAAATTTTAATATAATTCCTTTATTCCCCAATCCCATTAACTTACAATGTTTCTGGTATCGATTCCCAGAGAAATTATAAGCTTTTTTGTTGCTGTGAGAACCACCCCACTGGTATCTCAGGCCGTGAGCATCTTCCACATCTTGCAGCTCAGTCCACACAGATAACAACTCCTGATGTGTTATTCTGCTAGCTGGGGAGGTTCGTGCTGAAGATGGGGTCTGGGACGTGTGTCAAATGGGGCTGTCTCTAGAATAAGTGTTCAGTATTTTAGTTTACAGCGAAAGAAATCAACTCAAAATCAAAAAGGAACCTCAAATACTCTGAAATAGAAACAGAATTTTTTTGAAATATATAGAGCTATGGTAACTTGTAAACACACAGGATCCTGTTTCAGATGTGGACTTTCACTTCAGTAGATGAAGAATCTACACTTGAGATGTTAATATTTTCTGTCTTTACAGCTGCCAATGGAATTAATGTGGCCATAATTTTGTAGAAAAGCAATTCAGAACTGGGTACCCATGAGACACAATGGCTCATCAGCAACCACAGAATTGTATTCAGTCACAATCTGTAATCTCGTCAGTATATTCCTGACTCTAACATTATCACCATGCCAGTGGACCAGGTCTGATTCGATGAAGTGCAAAAAGGGTCGGCTTGTCAACTAGTATAACTATAACACAGGATTACTTGTGTCCCAGCAATAGAAGCTGCAGGCAATAAATAGACAAACAGGAGACCGGAAGAACACAGCAAACCAGGCAGCATCTTGAGGAAAAGTCAACATTTCGGGTATTACCCTTCTTCAGGACTGAATGTGGGAGTAGGGAGAGCTGCAGATAAAGTGGGGGGAAGGGTAGCAGAATGATAGTGATAGGTAGAAACTGGTAGTAGGTACCTTGGATACTTTGGATATTCCAGCATCTGCAGTTTTTTTGTCTCTATGCAATAAATACAACTAGGTGATCTCAAAACCAATTGATCAACACTAAGCTGTGCAGTCCTGCCACATCTGGCCCTGAATGGTGATGGTCAATTAAACAACTAGTTGGAGGAGGCGATTCCATAAATATCCCCACCCCCAATTATGAGGGAGGCCAATTCATCAGTACAAAGGTCAAGCATTTGCATTCATCTTCAACTCAGCTAGAAGTGATGACTGCATGATCCAATGCAACGGAGGTCCCCAGTTCCTTTGATGTAGGTATTTGGATTATAATCCTTATGACGAATGGACACTATAACGGTTATGGGCCCTGACAACATTTGGCAAATGTACTGAGGACTTGTGCTCCAGAACTAGACATGGTCCTGCCAAGCTGCTCCAGCATACCTACAACACAGGCATCTACTCCAGCAATCCAGATGCCCAAGTCACTGCTTTGTGGACAAAGGCTAAATAATAAATCTGGAATTGATAGCTCATCTCAGTTTCAGCCTCGGAAGTCACTAAATTCAAAGCCAATTATAATCAGACAACAGATGTTGGCCTTGCTGGTGACACACACATCCTATTAAAGAATAAAAAAGTGTGAAAGTGACTGCCCTTAACATCAAGGCAGCATTCTGACTCCACTACAAACCAACCAACTCCCACAGTTACCTTGACTATACATCTTCACTCCCTGCTTCCTATAAAGAGTCTATTCCATTCTTCTAGTTCCTCCGTCCCTAAAGTAAACTGCCTCTCTCACTTGGAGTCTTATGCCCAGCGCTGGCATTCCTGATGCTGTTTCTCATACACACATACACACACACCCACCTCTGGTCCAGGAAGATCTGATTTAACCTGGTGGAGTATCTTCTTCCCATTAGCAACTCTGCTGGAGCTGTCACTGTAATTGCGTGAGGGGTGGCCCTATAATCAAACAGGAACTGGAACAATTTGGTATCAAGTGAAGCTGTAGGCTGTTTCTTTATACCTGCCTTTAAAGTTTGGGCTGCTCTTTCCACCAGACCAATGGACAATGGATTGTATGGAGATGTCCTTACATGCTGAATGCCATGCGACTTTAGAAAATACTCAACTTCCCTGCTGGTAAGTGATAGCCCTTTGTCTGTGACCGACACTTCTGGAAGTCCATGTATTGCAAAAGATGCTTGCAACTTTTCAATCTTTGTCCCCATGTTTGATGAATGAGCCCTATGCACATTTAACCACTTTGAATAGGAGTGAAAAGTATGATAGAATACTGCCCATTTGGATGACTGCAGCTCCAAGAACACTCAAGAAGCCCAATACTGTCCAGATAAAGGGTCCCTCTGGACAGACACCTCCTTTACCATCTTAAGTATTTACCCCCTCCACTACTGATACACAGTAGCCATAGTGTATGTTACCAGTAAGATGTGCAGCAACTCACCAAGTCCCCTTCAACAGCACAACAAAACCGGATATTCAGGCCATTCATCCCATCGAGTCTGCTCAATGAGATTGTGACTGATCTGATAACGTTGAACTCCACTTGCCTGCCTTTTCACCATAACCCTTACTAATAAAACATCTGTCTATCTCAACCTTGAATATATTTATCAGCCCAGCCTTGGCAGTCCTTTGTGGTAAAGAATTCCTCAGAATCACTATTCTCAAGAGAAGAAATTCCTCCTCGTCTCTGTCTTAAACGTGTGACTCTTTATTCTGAGGTTATGTCATCTGGTCCTGGACTGTCCCACAAGGGGAAACAACCACTCTGCATCTACCCTGTTAAATCTTCAAAGATATTAAGGCATAATTTTAAGTTGCAAGAGCAGGAGATTTTAGAAGGGATTCAAGGAAACTTTTGTTTTCACCTGAAGGGTGTTGGAAATGCACAGCCTGGGAGGTAGAAAACCTTACGTTATTTAAACTATACTTGATGAGCACTTGAAATGTCATCAAATATTTGGGCAGGTACATGAATAGGAAAGGTTTAGAGGGATACAGGCCAAACGCAGGCAAATGGGAGTAATTTAGTTTGGGAAGCTTCGTCGACATGGACAAGTTGGACCGAATGGTTTGTTTCCATGCTGTATGAGTCTATGACCCAATTTTCAAATCTGTGGAGCAAGTGCTGGAAAGTGGGTCAATTATAGGTGTACAGTAGCTTTTGTCAGTACAGACTTGATGGGGCTTCTTCTAAATTCCACTGAGTACAGGCCCACCCTCCGCGATCTCTCCTCATAAGACAGTTCCTCCATACCCCTTATCAGGCTGGTGAACCTTTCCCTGGACTGCTTCCATGCCAGTATATCTTTCCGTAGATAAGGGTCCCAAAACTATTCATAGTATTCCAACTGTGTATGACTGGTGCCTTGTATAGTTTTAGCAATAAAAGCCAACATTCCATTTGCCTTCCTTATTGCCCCCCGATAGGGGGTTGATTAGTCCAATTGGCTGGATGGCTGGTTTGTGATGCAGAAGGATACCAACAGGATGGGTTCAATTGCTGCACTGGCTGAGGTTACCATGAAAGAATCTCGATCTCAACCTCTGCCCTTACTTGAGGCATCGTGACCATCAGGTTAAAACCACCACCAGCAATGCTATGGTCCTCTGAGACTGTGGTGGTGACTTAACTAACCAACTGATGATTCATGTACAAAGACTCCCAAATCCTTCCTTTCAGTAACTTTCTACAGTCTTTCTCCATTTCAATAATATTCAAATCCTCTATTCTTCCTGCCTAAATACATTTTCACACATTATATTCCATCTACCAAGTTTTTGCCTACTCACTTTACCTATATATATTCCTGTACAGACTCTTTGCATCATCTTCCCCACTTGCCCGACCTGTGCCCTTTGTCACCTAGAAGGACAAGGGCAGCAGATGCATGGTAACATCACCAACTGCAGGTTCCATACCATTCTGTCTTGCAGTGATACCACCTTCCATTCACTATGTCTGGATCAAAATCCTAGAACTCCTTTCCTAACAGCAATGCATGTGTCCCTACACTGGATAGACTGCCGTGGTCAAGAAAGCAAAGCCAATTAGGGATAAGTAATAAATGGTGGCCCTGTCTTTGACACCCACAAACCATGAAGTAATAAAAAAAAGTTGGCACTCCTTTGAGATGGAAAGTGAACATTGGCCTAGTACAGGTTTGCAACAGCATTTGGTATAGTATTTTACAGGTAGCGGCTAATTAAAAGATTGCTGTCAGTGAGATGCCTTTGAATGCCGTGTGTTCCTTTTAACAGTGTTGGTGCCAGGCATACAGACATAGCTAAGTACCATTTCCACTGAGGGTGTCCCTCCATAGACCAGAATGTAGCCATAAAGGAGAATCCCACTCTCATCCCTGGACTGACAGTGGTGGTAATGTCACTGAGCTAGTAATCTAGAACCCGAGGCTAGTGTTTCTGGCAACATGAGTTTGAATCCCACAATGGCAGATGGTGAAATTTGAATTCAGTAAAAAGAATTTGGAATAAAAGAAAAGTTTAACTGCAGCCATGTAACCACTGCTGACTGTTGATTGTTGTAAAAACCCATTTGGTTCACCTCATGTTCTTTGGGAAGGAAATCTTTCATCCTTACCTTGTCTGAATTACATGTGATTCCAGACACAGCAATGTAGTTGACTCTCAACTGCTCTCTGGGCAAATAGGAATGGACAATAAATACTAGCCAACAGCAACGTCCATGTCTCATGAAACTGATGAGTCGGCAGGCTTAGTTGGTGGCACAGTCCCCACAACAAAAGCCACTCTAGAAGCTGGTATTATGCTGGTGCAGGTGGAAAGTGGGTAATAATTGGTCGGTTTTCCCACTGCTGATATGCCATCGTAGCCAGCAGGCATGAGGAGAGGACTCCCTCCTGGCACCTTCTGCTGTTATTTAAGGTCTCCCATCTCCCAACTTAGCTTCAGAGGGCTGGTAAGATCTAACAGTATGTATTTTCCAGCATATTCTATTTTTATTTCATAGTTCTAAATTTTATTTAGACTTTGCTGTGAACGCTGTATATATTACGTATGTGTGTAGGCTAATTACATAGAGTATAATACAATTCTAAGAATCAGAGCAATACAACAATTAATAACTCCATAAGACTTGAATGGAAATCAGGGTTGCTGAGCTGTGGCCAAGGAGACTAACTGGAGAATGGCTGGATCAGAAACTGTCTCAGCTTCCTGAAAGTATTCCGATCTTTAGTACTGGAAGCGTGGGATGGAGGACTGAACTGTTAAATAAGGATGTGCTTGTTCACAAATATTGTCCCAGGAAATGACTACTGCCATATTTCCTGTCCTTTCAAGCAAAGTTCCACCAAGTTCCCTAAATATATGTTTAATAATTAAATTACTGGAGCAAATATAGTAATAAAATAAGAATTGCTGACATTATCCTCCAGAGGTTGAAAATTGATGAAGATAACAGACTATTCATCTCATCGACTGTCATCTAAAGAAAGAGCAAGTCAGTGAATTACAGACGTTAATATCCTGACAATTTACAGAGATTTTAATGAGGAGACAGGTTTGGCCAGTTCAGTATTCTCCTTCTTAACAATGGGATGAATGCAAACAGTGAATTTTGATTATTAGTTAGTATTATTTCTAAAGCATTGTCTGGAATCTTCTTTATGAAGTCTTAGTCCTGAGGCAGGACTAGAAGTGAGTATCACTTCTGCTTGGGGTAGGTCAAGATTTTTTGTGAGATTGTACAGATTTCGACTCATTACGTATATGTACAAATTTTGAACAAGTTCAACAGAGAATTTTATTGGCAGGGCTGGGCAGGATGTTCTTGCACCCACTGGGATACTCTGAGATCGAAGATCAAGGCACTATATTTAGAATTAGAATTATGTTTATTGTCACATGTACTCATATGCAATGAAAAGTTTACAAAGTCGCCACTTACGACGTCATCTTAGATATAAAGGTGCCTAGATATAAAATCTTAGGAAAAAATTTTAAAAATAAAGAAATAAAAAATTCAGCATTCCAGTCCTTCAAGCAGAACCTTGCCTCCAGTCCGCACCAGGTCTTGCAGACAAGCACTCATTCTTTCCAAGCCAGGTGGATCAGTTATTCTGTGTTGCTTCTGGAGATGTTTCAAACCAAGCACATTTGCATAGGTATTTTCTTCTTTAATTTCAAAATCCTGCTGGTCTGTCAATTGAAATTGTACTCAGGTGCAAGAAGAAGGGTTTCAAATCCTTGGGACATTGGGACCACTTCTGGGGGAGGTATAATCAGTACAAACGGGACAGGATCCAGCTGAGCAGGACCAGGACTGATGTTGTATGGTAAGTATTTGTTAGTGTGGTTAGGATGGGTTCAAACTAGAGTTGCAGGGGTATGGGAACCTAAGCAAATTGACAAAGAAAAGCGAAACAAAGGATATATAAGAAAGAATGGTAAAATGCAAAAACGAAAGACAGGGTAATCAAGAGCAAGAAGCAAATAGGGCCATGGTACAAAGTAAAGTTAGGATGATTAAAATGGCAAAAAAGCCTAAAAGCTTTGCATTTGAATACACAAATTAATCATAATAAGATAGTAAACCTGACAGCTCAAATCAATGTAATTGGATATGATCAGATAGCCATTATGGAGTCACGATTACAAAGAGATCAAAATTGGGAACTTAACATTCGGGGTATTTGACTTTTCGGAAAGAAGGAAAGATGATGGGGTAAAACTGTTAATAAAAGATGAAATGATGATAGTTGTGAGAGACAATCTAGGTTCTGATGACGTAAAGTCCATTTTAATGGCAATATGAAATGGTAAGTGAAGGAAGACATTAGTAGAAGTAGTATATAGACCCCCAAACAGTAGCCACACTGTAGGAAAGAGTATAAATCAATAACTAATAGGAGCATGTAACAAATTCATGGAATATATTAGGGATAGTTTCCTGGAACAGTATGTCATAGAGCCAGCCAGGGAACATGCTATCTTGGATCCGATAATAGATAATGGCAGGTTTAATAAATGACCTCAGAGTTAAAGATTCCCGAGGAAGTAGTGATCATAAATAGATAGAATTTAGTATTCAATCTGAGAGTGAGAAACTTGGGTTGAAAACAACAATGTTTCATTTTAATAAAGGGAATTACAATGAAATGAGGATAGGGTTAGCTAAAATGGATTGAATAGATAGATTAGCAGGAAAGACAGTAAGCAAGCAGTGGAAGTCATTTAAGGAAGTAATTCGTGACTCTCAGCGTAAGAACCCAATGACTGGGATAAATTCAGAATTCAGCAAAGGAGGAGTAAAAAGATGCTAAAATAAACTATGAGGGCAAACTGGCAAGTAATATGAAAAATAATAATTTCTTTAAATAGATAAAAAGGAAGAGAGAAGTCGAAGTGGCCAAAGGCACCATAGAAAATGATTCTGAAGAGATAGTTATGGGGATTAAGGACACGGCAGAGGAATTTAACATATTTTACATTAGTTTTTATGGTGGAAGATATTTTGAATATCACACTAGCACTAAAGAATACAGGGAGGAATTAAAAGCCATAACTAGGTCAGACAGTCCTTCTGAAACAGTGACCTAGATCTCTAGAGTGTTAGTGGAAGATTGTTTTTACTGTGGTAGTTCACAACTGGGTATGTAAACATTGAAGTACGTTAGTTTGTTTTCAGTTCAGATAATTAAGGATTTATTTTAGCTTTGAAAACCAAGACCTAAAGGTGTTAGGGCAGTTCAGAGAGACCTGACTGAGATCAGAAGGAAAAATAGTTTCTCTCCTAAAAAGAGTTTAGATTTATTATCACATGTATATAAAAATACAGTGAAAAATGTTTTCTCATGTGTTACACGCGAAGTATTGCCATGCTCTGATGCAATCTGATACAATATTTTATTGCATAGAGTTCATCTTTCTTCTTATTGTCCCTCCTCTGCTGCTCCTCTAGTCTCTACTTGACATCAGACAGAGCCTCAGAAACGGGCTCTGGAGTTTCTGTAATGGGCTCTGGGCCCTCGGTTACAGGCGTCCACGGCTGCCACTCTGTGACCACTGCGTCTGAGCTGGAGCAGTGACCTTGGGGATGCACGGGTTCCCGAACCTCCTGTTCCCCATTCGACACTCCTCCAGATCCTGCTGTTGGTCAGCCGTCCGCCCCTTTCGCCAATATTTCTGCTCCTTCAGGCGCCCAGGCCTAGCTGCCAACCTGGAGCCTCCGCTCAGCCTGTGAGTCTAAGCAGGGGAGTCAGCCCAGGACCTGCTCCTCGCTCACCAAGACTCTGGACTGGGGTGAAGCCATGTCTGGCTTGCCCTGGTGTTTCTGTCGCCAGAGGCCTCCTCCTTCACCTGTCACTCTCCAGGCAGACAGCTCAGCATGTTCCTCTCTCTGGGCACAGGCCAAAGGTGTACAGGACAGTCCTGGAAATGCTCAGTTACCTTGGTGAAAATCATATCCTACTCTGTCAATCATTGCAACTGTTCAGTACAACAGCAATCATTCACTGATTAGCCTGTTAACTGTGATGGTTGACATGCCAGAATGGCTGCTGCAGACATTGACTATCCCATTTGATAGGTTACTTGACCAATGAACCCAGGTTTCCTGAGTAACAGGGGCTCCTATGATCACACCACCACCTGGGGTCCCTTTCCTGGTTCCTGGTTGAAGGTTCTGAAACAGTGTCCTGTGTGCTTCATCCTCATCCCTTTTGTAGAGGAGGCTGCACAGCTGGTAGTGGTAGAGTTTGACCATGCCTATGAGAATGAAGAAATAGGACTAACAGAAAGCCAGTGAGAATGCCTTCAGTCTGCCTGTTTCAAATGTGCAGGCAGTGTGAGAGATTATTCAGGGACTTTGCAGGTCCGGCAAGCAATTCTTTCTCTTCTCCAATCCCAAGTACTATGCACAACAAGACCATACAGAAAAGGATACAGTCTACTCCCAGATTCCCCTCCATCTGTTTCTCACCCTTAGGTCACCAACCCTGACCATGACCACCTTTAAGGATGAAGTCTCTGAAAGGTCAGAGGATGTGTCAGCACGGCATTCGTATGCATCCTCCTCCACCTCAGAGACATTCACCTCGTCGGTGCACAATGTAGATTAGGTTTGGAGTTACAACGTGGTGAGCATGTTACAGTCTCAGGTCCACAGGTGTCAGAGGAAGCAATCTTCAAGGTCTTTAAGATTCAAAGGACTGCTGGAGACTGTGCCCATGCTCAGACCCGTGTAGATGATGACCTTGCATACTCAGCTATCAGGGACATCATGTTGGAGATGTGGAAACAGTGAACATCAAGCAGAGCTGCCAGAGGCCCTCAGTGAAGTAGCATGCAGGCTGGAGGAGTCCATCCAAAACTGTCCACTGTTGTGACTCCCAGCTGATGCTATTCCAGACAAATCAGATCACAGACAGGAACCAGGCTTGATAGATTTTATTTTGATCTTTTTTTGTTGGTTTTAACAAAGTGGTCTCTCACTGAAACCATAAGCAGGCAATGTTGCAGATTTTACTTTAATGACAGAAGAAATCAAGATAAAATAGAATGAACCAAACTATCTACTTTTAGTACAAATTCAAAGGTTTTTAAACACACATCAAAGTATAGAATCCTACTAATTGCAATATACTTTATAAATTGAAAAGAAACAAAATAGCTTATGTATTGTACTCAGAATACATCTCTGATACAATACCCAAAATACCATTCATACAGTAGTGCACACAAACCCATTCTCTCTAATGTCAGACACTAAAAACTCTTTTAAAGAAATCACCATGCCAATAGAACTTACAAGTTAATTATTAACTTCAAACGCCCAGAAAACCCATATTAGTAACTCAAAAACCCAAACTTATGATAAATTATATACATATCACACTTCCAGAACAGATGGCACTTAAACTCAGACCTTCCAACGTAGAGGTTGGGACACAGCCACTGTATTACGAGACACCTCTAATTTCCAGAGTTGAGCTTGAACCCCCGAACTTTTAAAATCAAAGTTGAAAGCTCTGACCACTGAGCTTGTATTTCTACCCTGTTAAATATAGTCAGATATGTGAAGGTGTGTATTTTCAGTTGGGTACAACTTAATTGGGAGCCAGTTCTAAATTCCATCATGATGTGCTTTTAATGAGATGCAAAAATGTGCAGACGGACTTCCAGTCACTTGAAGTCGGGAAGGTTGACCTGCTTTTTAAGGTTAGAGAACTTCATTTCAAGACCTTATTCCGCTGTCAAGATTCTGAATTTTGGACTCTTGCCCAGTGCCCATCACTGAATCCCCCACTATCAACATCCTGGGGGTTACCATTAACCAGAAACTCAACTGGACTCACCACATTAACAGAGTGGCCACAAGAGCAGGCCAGAAGCTGGGAATACTGCGGCAAGTAACTCAGCTCCTGACTCCTCAAAGCCTGCCCACCATCTACAAGGCACAAGTCAGGAGTCTGATGAAATACTCCCCACTTGCCTGGATGAGTGCAGCCCCAACAACACTCAAGAAGCTTGACACCATCCAGGACAAAGCAGCTCGCTTGATTGGCACTACATCTACAAGCATTCACTCCCTTCACCACTGACGCTCAGTACCAGCAGTGTGTACTATCTACAAGATGCACTGCAGAAATTTACAAGATCCTCAGACAGCACCTTCCAAACCCACAACCACTTCCATCTAGAAGGACAAGGACAGCAGATATATGGGAACACCATCACCTCCAAGTTCCTCTCCAAGTCACTTACTATCCTGACTTGGAAATATATTGCCGTTCCTTCAGTGTCACTGGGTCAAAATCCTGGAATTCCCTCCCTAATAGCATTGTGGGTCGACCCACAGCAGGAGGACTGCAGCGGTTCAAAAAGGCAGCTCACCACCACCTTCTCAAGGGCAACTAGGGATGGGCAATAAATGCTGGCCAGCCAGCAACACTCACATCCCACAAATGAATAAAAAAAAGTTGATTTCCCCACCTGCGATTCTTTGTACCTCCTCCAAGTTTGGAAGATTCCTCCACTGATGTTTTTTTTAATATTTGCTAATAGTAATATCACTGGACAATTTGTGACTCTATTCACTTTTCTTCCAAATGATTAATTCTAGAGTCTTGCTTTCTTGGTACAGCTCCAAGATTATTTTCCTACATCTTTAGGTCTGTTTGACTTTGAATTAAATAGTCAAAGGAATACTGAGATCACTTCATTTTTATATTCCAGATTTATTCTTCACAATAATGTATGTTTGACAGAACAATATAAACATACCACTCTCAGAATGTTGGAGTTACAATTGTTAAATGTATAACTAGCTGTATTTTCCTTAAAATTTTGGTCATCACCCAGAACAGGGCCGGAACTGATTTGTCTACGTTGTCATTCACTACTTGAGTATCATCTCATTGTTACCTAGATCCCACTTTGATTTGTTATCTATTTTTCTAATGCTTTCTGGAGTTCTCATAATTGATTAGCACATCAGTTAGGTCCTTTGATTTATATAGCTTTACTCCTACTTCAATTCTGACAGGTACTTACCAAACTTTGGTTCTTAAAATTGACTTGCAATAATCCTAGTAAACTTCACTTCCCCACTTGGGGTTACTAACTTACTTCAGGGATTTAACTTCTCGTCAAGCCTTGGGCCTCAGCAGCACGTGATTTAAATCTTTAATCTGGACTTAATACTTTTACCTTGCATGGATAAAAAGGCTATTGAATTATGCAGTTTCCCAGGCTTCTGCCATCACTGTAGTGGGAGGCCAACAGAACAACCAGAGACAATGCATAATTGGATTGAAAATGACCGTTTATTTGGGGTTCCTGCTAGATTGGAGAAATCTTAGGGAGTTTTGAAGCCAGTTAGTTTTAAGCACAGTTATTTATCAAACATGGAAAGGTATGTCCCTCAGAGCAAACTTGACTATTTTGGATACCTTTACATGATATTCTATTCACACATTTGGTTGGTAAATCAATTCATCTGGTCTAGATCTCAGGGAGCTTTCTGTTGGGCCAAATGACTTAGTTTCACTTCCTAAATCCGACATTCTTTTACTTTAGACCTTTCAGGAAAATGAATCAAGTTATGCAATCTTCTTATAAGGTTGAGTAGATCACAATAATTTTGTTTGCGGGGGGTGGTGGAATGCAGATTGTAGCCTTTAATGATTCAATCAGAAGTTTGCTGCATGTAGTTACATAAATTTTGTAAATAACTTGTGTAATAAGTTGTGCAGGGTCTAATTTCCATGTATTTCTCAGACATTTTGATACAATATTACTTAATTGTCTTCAGTTATACCTGAGGTTTCACTTTCACAAAACTTTGACTTTGTATATCTGCTCTGAATATGCCTCATTGGACTGGGCTACTTAAGACTGACTGTTCTCTCTTAACAATCTTATTTTCATACATGAATGTCTTTTCTTTCACTGTTCTTTACAAGCACTGTTAGCAGTCCCAGTATTTGCACTTGCCGTGCCATTAGTCATTATTTTCCTTGTTGGAGACTGGCCACTTCCTACTTACAGTTAACATCACTCTGTCCATGTCTACCATATGTACTTCCAGTATTTCCCAGCATTACTGCCTCATGCCAGTGGATTTATTTTCAGACTACTTATCTCTGTTCTCCCTCCTTGAGCATCAGTTTCCAACTGATTTTTACCAATTTCTCTTGTTTACATTGGATCTGCTCCCACTGATATTATTTACATATTATAAAATCCTACTGCACAGAATGAAGTCATTTGGGGGAGACTTGTGCCACCTATTTGGAACCGCTAACCACTCAGTCTCACAACCTTATTCTTTATTGCTGCATAAGAACTTTCTTCATCTCCACTTCAGTTCTTCTGTCCATTATCTTAAGTTTGTCTTCCTGGGCTGCATTTTCCCAGCCCCTGAATGATGAGGATAATGGTGTGTCAGTTTTCAAAATGTGGCAAGATTGGAAAAATGAGATTCCCAACATCAAGAATGATTTTGCCCCCATGTTGAGACAGGAGTCTCACTAGTGAATGGTGAGAGGTCATTTTCATGCATTAAAATCTCACTATTACCTACTCTCACCCCATTTATATGCAGCTTGCTTTTCTCCCATGTGGCAGAAGAAACTAGATGATGGCAATTTTCAACATGAAAATGTGAGTCAGAGCAGGTATCTGGCAGCTCCACTTGCTCCTCCATCTTGGCCAGCAGTTCCCAACATCTCAGGGCATGCTCCAAGGGCAGCAACTGCTCATCCCCCTCCATCCACAAAAGTTGGCATTGGACACACACCAGTGTCACGCTATCATGATGGCACATCTCTGACTCACTTGGAATATAATTAACCACTTCTGTACTGTACTTTGGAGTGCACTGACACCTCACTGTAATGCTGCTGTCAGGTTGCTTTGCATACAGGGACAGACACCCATCTCATGGTTTGGAGAACTGTGTACCTCAGCGCTCTTCGCTTGTCTTCTTACTGCACTCACTTTGCACCTACATGGATGCTCACAGCATCTCCACCATGCCTTCTCCTGCATTGCTGCCTCATTCAGAACTTACAGGCTCACATTACTTCTGTTATGCCTTGCCTCTTAGCGCACACAAAGCAAATAGTTTGTCATGTTTACAAACAGTGATCAATCATGGACCGGGCATATTGCTTTAGAGCACCGTATAACATCAATCTCATGCCTGCACTATGTACCAACAGCCAACATAGGAAACATACTGCGCATGCTTCAATCAAATGGCCATGTCTGAAACTCTTAAGGGGAGTAGTTCTCAGTAATGTCAAGGGAGATTGTTGTCAGCCAGGGAATACACACACACAATGTCCAGGAGCATGAATACAGGCAGTCAGGTGCTTGGACATTCAGAGTCATGCATTCCATATCATTACAGCCTGGGGTTGCAGTCATTGCTGCAGGTCCAAGCAATCAGACAGGATTACTGATAAATCAGTGGGGAGATCATTCAGAAGTCTGACCACTCATCAGTCAGAGTTGTCATTCTAATTCATTTGGAGGATGGGCCATAGTCAGTACTGAACAATAATAATGTTATGTTACATTGGATGTTAGAGAACAAGTAGTACCTGCTAACAAAGTTCAAACATAGTATGGTACTGAAGACAGGTATCCTGTATAGCACAATTCTTGTCCTTACAGTTATTACTCTAGAGGGGAAAGTCAGTAAATAAAGCCAGTAATACTCGGAAATAAATGCATTGATCTTCCATTTTGAAGTATTCAAGACAGGTTAGACCAATATTGTAATTTGCAAGTCTTTCTTTCTGGGATGCCAATCGACAGACAGATGATGGTGTAAAGCAGCAATAAATTTACAATCCTGAGCTTCAATTTTGATGAAGTGTTACTCATGCCACCTATGTATCCTAAGAAGTTGTTCTTTGTTTTGCTTCTACTGCAAGTACTGTGAAGGGCTATTGACCTGATGCACAATTAAGCTTTAAATATGGTGCTAATCTCATAAACTCCAAATATCCCAGTAATGGCAAGTATTTCTGCCACAGACAAATGTAAGATAGAATGAAAGCAGTACATGACAATGAAGGGAAATTGGCACCCCGCTCAGGAGGCTGACCTGTTGAGTTTCTCCAGCAATTTATGTATTTGTTTCAGATTTTCAGCATCTGCAGTTCTTTGTTCTATAATAACCTGCCGTCTGTTTTTGCCACCAAAGTGGATAACCTGCCAGAGATAGTAGGAACTGCAGATGCTGGAGAATCCGAGACAACAAGGTGCAGGGCTGGATGAACACAGCAGGCCAAGCAGCATCATAGGAGCAGAAAGGCTGACGTTTCAGGCCTAGACCCTTCATCAGAAAAAGCTGACAATGGCATACCCAGCTCTGACAATCCTGCAAAGTCCTCTTTACTAATATCAGGATTCTTGTGCCTAAATTGAAAGAGCTGCCCCATAGACTAATAAAACAACAGCCTGACTTAGTCATACTCAACATTATCTTACAAGTAAACCCCCAGACATTACCATCACTTCAGTGGACAGACCCATCAGAGGTAGAAATGCAATGATAAACAGTCAGAAGGGTGTTGGCCTGGGTATCGTTAATGCTGATTCTGTGTCCTGTTGAAGTCCCATGGTATCAGGACAAACATGGACAAGGAAACCTCCTGTTGATTGCCACCAACTGCCCTCCATAACCCGAAGAAACATTTCTCCATGTTAAATACTATTTGGAAGAAACAATGAGAGTAGCAAGGACACGTACTAGGAGAGTCTCAGTAGCACCATCACTGAGCTAGCTGATTACTGAAAGATATATCTACCTCCTTGGCTCGAAAAATCTTAGAAATGTACCTGTTGCAAATGCATCAATCTATGACAGTATTGGTAGGAGTGACCGCCATACATGTCTCTGGAGATGAAGACCTATCTTCACAGTGAGGATTGTCTCTGTTGTGTTATGTGGCACTACCACCATGCTAAATGACATTGATTTGGAACAAATTTTGCAGTTCAAAGCTGGACATCCATTCCTGTCAAGATTCAGTAGCAGCAGAAATATACTCGGTCACAATCTGTAAACCTGTGGGCCAAAGTATCCCTCACTCTACAATAATACCAAGGAATCAACCCTGGTTGAATTAAAAGTGAAGGAGACCACACGAGGAGCAGCACAAGGCATACCTAAAAATGAGGTGTCATAGAGTCAGACCCTTCGGTCTTACTCATACATGCCAACCAGCTATCCTAAGTTAATATAGTCCCATTTGCCAGCATTTGGCCCATATCCCTCTAAACCCTTCCTATTCATATACCCATCCAGATTCCTGTTAAATGTAATTGTACCAGCCTCTACCACTTCCTCTGGTAAACTCATTCCATTCAAGCACCACCACCTGCGTGAAAAAGTTGCCCTTTTAAATCATTGCCCTTGCACATTAAACCTATCCCCTCTAGTTTTGGATTGGCTATTTACCTTATCCGTGCCTCTCATGATTTTATAAACCTCCATACCGTCACTTCGCAGCCTCTGACGCACCAGGGAAAGTAGCCCCAGCCTATTCAGCCTCTCCCTATAGCTCAAGCCCTCCAACCCTGGCAACATCCTTGTGAATCTTTTCTGAACCCTTTCAAATTTCACAACATCCTTTCTATAGCAGGGAGATCAGAATTGCACACAGTATTCCAAAAGTGGCCTAACCAATGTCCTGTGCAGCTGCAACATGACCAACCAGCTCCTGTACTCAATGCATTGACCAATAAAGACAAGAGTACCAAATGCCGCCTTCACTATCCTGTCTACCAGTGACCCCACTTGCAAGGAACTATGAAGCTGCACTCTAAGGTCTCTTTGTTCAGCAACACTCCCCAGAACCTTACCATTAAGTGTATAAATCCATTCTGATTTGCCTTTCCAAAATGCAGCCCCTCACATTAATCTAAGTTAGACTCCACCTGCCACTCCTCGGCCCATTGGCCCATCTGATCAAGATCCCATTGTGCTCTGAGGTAACCTTCTTTGCTGTCCACTACACTTTCTATTTTGGTGTCATCTCCAAATTTACCTCCACGTGTGAACCTGCTTAATGTACAACTGAGGACTACTTGCAGTAAAACAATGAAGCAGCAAGTGTTAGCACTAAACAATCCCACAGCTAATGGATCAAATGTCTGCAGTCCTGTCACATTCAGTTATGAGTGGACATTTAAAAATCAACAGGAGAGAGATGTTCCTCAATTATACCCAATCCTCCCATTATGGGGAAGCTCAGAACATTAAATGAAGAGGAGAAAACTGAAACTTTTTCAGCCAGAAGTGCAGAGTGAATGATCTTTATTCACCCTTCCCTTAACTAAATTTGCCAGATCACTTTAGCTAGCTGTGTTTTCATGCCGTCATAATTCCCTTTATTAAAGCATAAAATACAAATCTTAGACATTTTCTGTCCCAAAATAAAAATTAAAATGCAATCATATTTTGATCGCTGTAAACTAGGGGTGCCTTTACTTTGAGATCATTAATTAATTCTGTCTCATTGCACAATACCAGTGTGGTATAGCCTGATTCTGGTTGGATCCAAAATTTACTGTTCTAAGCATTATGATAAACAGTTAAAATGTTGTATTTTCCTTGGCTTCTTCATGCGTTGTGTGAGAGGGGACAATGTTCGCAGTTTGTTGTTCACAAAGATTCCAAATGATGCCTTCAAATCCCAGGCCTTAATACCATAAAAAAGCAATAAAGAGCCTAAACTCGTACTAAATAGTCTTCGTATAATACTCATCCACTGGGTACCTCTTCACGTTCTATAAAGAAGCACATTTAAGCTGGGGAAAAGCCACAGTAACACTTCTAAAACTGTATATAATAATCATGAGAGAACAGACAAAACCCATCTGCAGAATATGAATGACTGCTAAGGATTTCCATTCAATGAGCATCTGAAGGAGCAAACTAATAAAGAAGCATCATCCTCAGCTGAAAGGGAAAACCAAAAAGTCAGGTCTAGCTCTTTCGATTTGCTGTTGTTTGATTCATTATTGATCCATTGCTTATTCATTGTGCAGATAGTGGAGTTCAAGAGCTAGAAATTAAGTAGAGTTTATTACCATGCCCTGTGTATCATAAAATTCTTGCCTGTCTGATAATCAGAGATATGTTGAAATGTGAGATGCCAAAGGTGAATTTTTACTTCTGCCTCTGCTGTGAAGTAGAAGAGTGGCCATCTGTTTTACACTCTGAAAACAAAATTTGGGCTTAATGCAAAGCAGACAACTAATCTGCTTCTTTCCAAAGATAAAATTGAATATTCATACCAGATTCCAACAGAAATAGAACTCGAACACTGACTGTTAATGCTGCAGATGTTAATGTATTTCTTAAATGGTGAAATTCAAGGACAGGGATAGGACATGAAAGGGTTTCATTTTGCTTCTTGTATTCACCATAGCCAAGTGATTTATTCTATTTTGCATCTAGGTAAGACTGCACTAATTTTTTTAGAAAACACTTAATAGAATTGACCACCTCCTTGAACAGCATATTGTAATGTCCATTTATTTATATACATCCCTCTATCAAAGAAAAATTCATCAGTACTGGATGAGGAACATTTTTCCACTTCTGACATGAGGACCAGGATCTCCTGTCAGAGAGTGGAGGGAGGGAATGGTGACAGGCAGGTGCATAATTTCATCCTGTTAGCAATTGTGCCTGGCACCATTCTGACTGTCTGCAATTTTGCTCCCAGTATGAAACTGGGACACAGTAAACCAAATGATTCACAGTAGTTCGTAATTAAGCTTGCTATTAAGGTTCTGAGCTCATTAAGGAGCCATGTTGCAATATTTCCAAAAGGCATGTGTTTCTTTTTCTAATCAACCTTTTTCAGATATTATTACACACCACTGGAGCAGGTGGGACTTGAACCCAGGTTTCCTGGCTCAGCAGTAGGGACACTACTTGGTCATCTCATTTGACTGGATAGCTGGTTTGCAACAGTGGAGGCCAATAGTGTGGTTTCAATTCTTTTGCATGTTGAGGTTACTGTGAAGTTCCTGCCTAAGATGTTGTGACCCAGGTTAAACTCACCATCAGTTGTCTCTCTCTCTAATGGGAGTGCAGTCTCTGGGACTATGGCGGCTTTTACTCCTCTACCAGCGACATCCTATCAAATTATGCATAAGGATGTGACTGATATGATTGCATCCGTTCTGGTGCTGAGTTTGTTGGTTTTCTCTTGGCTGAGGCCCAGTGATACTGCAGCAGCACTAGCATGATCTTCTCCACAACTGTGCAAAATAAGGAGATCATGAGAACTTGCCTTTATTAACAGATGCTTCTGCATATCTGAGGCTTCCCAATGCATTTGAAGTTTTGCTATGCTGTCACACCAGGAGGAGAGAATGCCATCTTGATAATCTACTGAATTCAATGTCTTTTTCTCGCTTTTCTTCAAGAATGTCAAATTCTCCGTCACCCACATCCTCAAGTGGTATTATATTTGTGATGTCAATGCAGCCTATTACTGTGCATTGTCACCATAAGACTATAGGAGATAGGAGCAGAATTATGCCATTCAACCCATCAGGTCTGCTCTGCCATTCCATCATGACTGATAGGTCTGTCAACCCCATTCTCCTGCCTTCTCCTGAAATCTTTGATTCCGTTATTAATTAAGAACCTATCTAACTCTGTCTTAAATACTCATAGTGAATTGACCACCATGGGCTTCTGTAGAAATGATCCATCATCCTCCAGGTGAAGAAATTTCTTCTCATCTCAGTTCTAAATGGTTGTCCCTTCACTCTGAGCTGTGTCCTTGGGTCCTAGTCTCTCCTACTAGTAGAAACATTTTCTCCTCTTCTACTCTATGCAGGCCTCTCAGTATTGGATAAATTTCAATGAGATCCCGCCCTTATCCTTCTGAACTCCATTGATTACTGACCCGGAATCCTAAACTGCTCCCCATATGACAAACAGTTTATCCAAGGATCATTCTTACAAACTTCCTCTGGGGCCCTCAAGGCCAGCACTTCCTTCCTTAGATACAGGGCCCAAAATAATATTCCAAATGTGGTCTGACAAGTCCTTATACAGCCTCAGCAATACATCCCTGCTTTTGTATTCCAGCCCTCTTGAAATGAATGCTAACATTGCATTTATCTTCCTAACTGCCAACTGAACCTGCATATTAACCTCAAGAGAATACCAAACAAGGACACTTAAGTCTCTTTGTGCCTCAGATTATTGAAGCCCTTCCCCATTTAGAAAATAGTCTATACTTCTGTTCTTCTGATCAAAGTGCATAACGTTACACTTTCCCTTATTGTGTTCCATCTGCCACTTCTATGCCTATTCTCCTAGCCTGTTCAAATCCTTCTGCAGTCTCCCTGCCTCCTGAACACTAACTGTCCCATCGCCTATTTTTGTCTGATCTGCAAGCTTAGCAACAACGCTGTCAGTTCCTTCATCCACATTGTTAATGTAAAACATGAATAGTTGTGGTTCTAACATTGACCCCTGTGGAGCTCCAGTAATCATTGGCTGCCATCCTGAAAAAGACACTTCTATCCCCATTGTCTGCTTTCTGTCAGTCAGCCAATCCTCTGTCCAAGCCAATTCTTTGCCCCTAAAACCATAGAGTCTTATTTAGCAACCTCCAGTATAGCACCTTAGCAGAGGTCTTCTGGAAATCCGAATAGATCTCGTGTACTGCTTCTCCTTTGTCTACTTGCTCATTATCTCCTCAAAAAATTGTCAGATTTGTCAGATATGACCTCTCCTTGGCAAAACCATGTTGACTCAGCACTTTTTTACCAAACAATTCCAAGTATTCTGCAGTCTCTTCCTTAATAACGAACTCTAAAATCTTACCAGTGACTGAGGTCAGCTAACTGGCCTATAATTTTCCATCATATGCCTCCCTGCCTACTGAAACAGGGGTGTTACATTAGTCATTTTCCCATCCTCTGGGACCCTTCCTGACTTCAGTGATTCCTGAAAGATCACCACCAGTACTTCCATCATCCTCTCAGCTATCTCCTTCAGAAATCTGGAGTGTAGTTCATCCAGTCCTGGTAATTTATTCATCTTCAGACCTAACACCTTCTCCTTGGTGATGCCCATACACTCACATCTGCCCCCATGACCTTCTTGAAGTTCTGGTATGCTCCTGGTGTCTTCAACCATAGAGACTGATACAAAGTATCTATTTAATTCCTCCATAATTCCTTGGTTCCCCATTACTACTTCTTCAGTCTCATTTTCAAGTGGTCCAGTGTCCACTCTTGTCTCTCCCTTACCTTTTAGATATCTAAAAAACTTTTGATATCTTCTTTTATATTACTAGGTGGCTTACTTTCATATTTCATCTTCTCTCCCCTTATTGCTTTCTTAGTTGTCTTCTGTTGGTTTTTTAAAGATTTCCCAATCTTCTGGCTTTCCAATAATCTTCACCACATTACATGCCTTTCCTTTTGCTTTTCTGTTGTCCCTGTCTTCCTTGGTTGTCTTGTACTCCCTTTGTAGTTTCTTCTTTCTTGGGATGAATTTCTGCTGTGCCTCCCAAATTACCCAAAAACTCCAACTATTGCTGCTCCATCATCTTTCCCTGCTAGGCTCCCTTCCAATCAACTCTGGCCAGCTTCTCCCTCATGTCTTTGTAATTACCTTTACTCAACTGAAATACTATTGCATCTAATTCAAGCTTCTTCCCCTCAAACTGCAGGGTGAATTCTATCATATTGTAGACATTGCCCCTCAGAGTTCCTTCACCTTAAGCTTCCTAATCAAGTCTGCCTCATTACACACCACCAAATCCAGAATTGCCCATTCCCAGTGGACTGTATCATAAGCTGTTCCAAAAATCCATCTTATAGACATTCCACAAATTCCTTTCCTTGGGATCTGTTACCAACCTGATGTTCCCTGTCCACCTGCATGTTGAAGTCCCCAGTGATTGTAGTAATAGTGCCTTTCTGATATGTCTTTTATACCTCCTGATTTATTTTCTGCCCCATGTCCTGGCTACTGCTAGGATGCCTGTACATAACTCCCATCAGGGTCTTTTTTCCTTTGCGGTTCCTCAATGCTATCCAAACAGATTCTGTGCCTTCAAACCCTATATCACTTCTCGTTATTGATTAACTTCATTTCCTACTAACAAGGCAACCCATCCTCCCCCCTCAGCCCATCTGCCTGTCCTTTTGATAGGACACATATCCTTGGATATTTAGTCCCCAGCCCCGATCCCCTTACAGCCACATCTCTGTGATGCCCAAGTATTCTGCAGTCTCTTCCTTAATAACGAACTCTAAAATCTTACGTGACTGAGCACTGTACCTGCCAATTTCAATCTGCACTACAAGCTCATTTAGCTTGTTTCATATTCTACGTGCATTTAAGTCAACACCCTCAGTCCTGCTTCAACCACCCCCACTTCTCATAGTTGTCCCCTTACCTGCTTTGCCAGAAGTTAAATTCCTGACCCTTTCCATATTCTCTCCTGTTACTTGTTCTTCTGCTGATGAAGAGATAACATTGCAAAAGCTTGTGATTTCAAATAAACCTGTTGGACTATAACCTGGTGTCATCTGATTTCTGACCTTTTATTTTCTGGTAAGAATCAACCCCATTCCTGACCTGCAATCCTCTCCTTGACCTTTGATTTTGTAATTTGCCATGCAACAGAACCTAACTCCCGTAATATACTTTAAACCCCTGACTACAGCCCTACTTATGCAATTGACCAGGACTCTCCCTGGCATTGTGCGCCCTTTTCACCTGCAAAGTAAAATAAAAAAGTAAGGCAATGCTGGCCTCTGGCCTCTCTCACCAGTGCCAATGTTTCATTAATTAAGAAGATGCTGATGTAGCCAGCTCCTCAACAGAGGCCTTTGAATGTTATTGCTGTGTCACTATGTACCCTGGACATGCATTTCTCCTGTGTTCAGGAGCACCATGCACTCGCAGGCTACTTAATTGTTGTGTTTGCCATAGCTGCAGAGGTGGAGGCCTGTCATCTGTGTATCACCTTTGGCTCACCTTGCTAAAAGGAGGTTATAAATGTATTGTGGCACTGCACCAAATTCCTTCACATAACACTGTGGCCACTTCCATTTTCTGCAATCTTCACCTAGGCCTGTTCAGTTTGACTGGATGGCCCTCTGGCACCTTCTGAGAACATTACCTTCTGTGCATCACCTCCAACATAATCTGAACAGGCCCACCACTAATATGCCAGACTTCTCTGCCACAGAAGTCTGGCCTCCACCTGGCCTCTAACTGTGTCCTGCCTTACCATTGATTTGCAAAGTATCTGTCACAGTAATGGCAGCTGTCATGCCATTAAGTTGGGCCTGTGTTTTCGGAGTTCTACTCTATCCTGAACACAGCTCCAATCAATTGGGTGTCAACCTCAGGGAAGTTCATGATTGGTGCCCAAAAACTGATTTCCACCACTGGGATTCCAAATCCAAACAAAACACCTTCCTGAATATGGCTGGTTTGGGAAATGGAAATGGCATGCTGGCGAGTATTGAAGTTAAATGCATGTTGTTCTTTGGAATTATTGTTAGCGATGGGAAAGGCTCCAACTTTCTTTCCATCACATGGCTAACCAGGAATCTCAAAAACTGACTGCCAATGACTTGCATTGATATGCAGGCTGATGTTCAACCTGATTGGATATGTTATAAATACACTTCCCTTGGTCAACAGGACTTACAGAGGCGAGAACATTGTGGCAGGGGAATGGAAAGGGTATTGCAGGTCAGGCTGAAAAGCGGTATCAACAAGTCAGTGTGCCCTCAATTTGTCCAAGGTATTTCACCAAAGGAATTTCACCACCCACACACCCTAACTTCCTTCCTGCCATTTAAGCAGTTTCCATACAAAATTGGGCTCTCTGCTTCCACCTACACCAATGTATTATTCTGGTCACTTGGCTTAGTAACAATTGGAGCTATCATGTTTTTGGTGATATCTCAGGTGTGGATGTGAAGATAGTGGGCTTACCTACCCCCTCGTATTTTACTTACACATTTCCACCTGCTGACACCCTGCCTCAGAGGTGGCAGATGCAGCGAATGAGTAGATGGAGTTTGAAAGTTCAGTCCCAGCTTATGTTAAAGGAATACAATAATGCACTGATTAAGTAAGCTGACTTTTCCAAGATCAGTTGCTTTATCATACTTCATATCATTTGTGCCTTTTTCATGAAAAGCTTGCTTAACAGAAAAGATGCACTAACGACTATGTCTATAACAATAAAGTAGCTTACTCCAGCAATTTTGCATGGAATCGTACGATTTTTCATGACTTATTCACAACTTGAAATATTCCAAGTGTAAAGCTCCTAACCCTACTACCCAATTACCAATAAACATCTTTTCTTAAAAGTATATTTTTAAGCAACCAGTTCAGATATACTATGACATTTTTGGACTTGAGCTTGAGCCTCCTGGCCAGAGATCTTTGAAAATGATTTTTAATCAACCAGTTTGAACATGTATTGACACATTTCCAGGGTAAGTGGGACTTAAAGCTGGACCTTATAGACCAAAAGTAAAAATGTTAACCCCGTGCCACGAGACTCTCCAATCCAGTATCTCTTTTATAAGTTCAATTAATGATCTAATGAGTATCCTTCATCTCAAGATCCTTAGCCTTAGTTTATAGAATTAACATCATGGACTGGCTAGAGCCTCCTATGACAGACAGTTGGTAGAGAGAGACTTTGACAATATATATCATCACAGGAAAATTATGTAATGTCACTTGATCTTAATCTCGTTTGCAGCTTTGAGGCAAAATGAAGCCACCATAACACAGTCACCATGACAGTAGTCACTGTTAGACATGTTTTTTACATATAGTAAATGTTTTCCTTCCCTCAACAGATTTTGTAAATATTCTTCAGTAGAACAACAATTCAAAAAATGGTGTAGGTTTCACTCACGAAAATTTGAAATTCTTCAGATCTGCACAGGTTTTCTGTAATCCCAGGTGCAAATCAGGTTATCTACTATCCATGTTTTCTGAAGATAGACCTATAGAGCTAGGGAGTTTCTCCTTGACTTTTCATTAAAATGTGTGCATCAAACACCAAAAGTATATGTATTTAATTGTGTTATAATAGTCACTGTAAATTATCCATATTATGTCAGTAAAGCCACCACTGAAAACAAGTACCTCAATTTGGGATGACAAGGTGTAGAGCTGGATGAACACAGCAGGCCAAGCAGCATCAGAGGAGCAGGAAAGCTGATGTTTCGGGCCTAGACCCTTCTTCAGAAATCTCAATTTGGCATGGCTTTATATTTACTCTACTGTACAAGCTCATCCAATATATATTCAAATGCTATTCTCTCAACATTAGGTATTAAATAATGTTATTCTGGATATTGTGGCTTTAATTCTGACACAACAGTACTAATTAACTGTACTACACATGAGTATGACATTTCATTTCCCACAAAGCCCCTCTTATTCCTTCCCTCACAGACAGAGCTCAAATTCGGAGCCATCATGGAGAGACTGATATCTCCTAATATTTCATTTCATCACTTGTAACTTCCTAAAATGTAGTTAATATCTACAATCAACATTATATGAAAAGCAGATTTACGGTTTTGCTTTAACTGCCTTCTTCATTGTAAGACATTAATGTGAGAAATAAAATATGCAGTTTTTTAACAACGAATCTTACCCAAGATTAAAAATATTTGAAAAAGAGTGAATGGAAACTTATGATCTTAAAATATGTCAGCTCTTGCAAATATGAATGCATATATAGCAAAAGCGCTGAAACAACACTAAATCTGACTGGCAAAACTCCAGATGTGTGTATCTAGTTTTGAATGTTCATCCAATCCGTTGTCATCTTGCCAGTGTAATATTAAGACCCAACCAGAGCAAGATATGTACAGTTTACCTCAGTCGAGCTGGCATTTTCTCACCATTAGATTTAACAGCAATAGAATGGGTCAGTAAGATAGTCCAAATTTTGATCAAGCAAATTTTCTGAGATATTTCACTGAAATCAGCTATGAGTGTTAATGTGTTTAAAAAGATCATTGCACCATGCAACAGACTGTTTCATTATAAAAGCAAAAGCAGTCTCAGAGTTGGAGTAGTTAATGACATCTGTGCTATGGCTGTCATCCAAATCAAAATCTCTTTGTTAGGATCATGAATCTGCAGAATGAATTGCATCATGGTCTATTTATTATCACAAGTGGTTACGGACCAGGCAGCAGATTGGTTTGTGATGAACTGCCAAAAGTTGACCTACTTTGAAAGGCTAACAACAGCCTCCAAACACATGGACACTGCATCATTGTTCTCACAGAGCCACAGCTTGGGTTTAAATAAGGATCTTTGTGTTTTGCTACACTGGAAGTTTTTGTGCTCGCTGTCATTATTCCAGATGCTCTCAGTAATCATTAACCATTTAAGGCCACAATTGAGACACAGTGCTGAACAAGCTCACCACATCACAGCATCAGTAAAGGAAAGGTTATCAGTATAAAAACTACAAGTATTTAATCACAGAAGCCAGAAGCTGTACTTGCATACAAAGCATGGGAATTTACTAGATTACAGAACAGAAAATTTCTCATATAGATAATAGGGTGGGACTGTAGCAATTCAGGACTACACCATTGTACTTTTGTATGAAGTTTCATCCATTCTAAGCAAGATTTCTTGGAATCAAAGAAGTGTTATAGTGCAGAAGGAGACCATTCAGCCCATCATGCTTGCACTGGATCTTCAAATGAACATTATGACTTAGTGTCATTCTGCCTCTTTTCCATGCCTTTGCACATTATTTCAGTTAAAATAATTATCTAATGTCCTTGTGAAAGCATCAATTGAACCTTCCTCTACCATAATTCCAGGCAGTGCATCCCAGATCCGAACCATTCATTGTGTAAACGCATTTTCTCTTCACATCACATTTGCTTCTTTTGCAGATCACTTTAAATCTATGCTCTTTTGTTCTTGAACCTTTTATGAATGGAACAATTTCTCTCCATGTACTCTATGTAGCCCACTCACAACTTTCCAAACTTCTATCAGATCTCCTTTTAGACATCTTCTCACCAGGGAAAATAGAATCCCTACACTGCAGAAGCAGGCCATTTGGCCCATCGAGTCCACACCGACCCTCTGAAGAGTATCCCGTTCAGACCCAACACCCCTACCCTATCACCCTGCATTTCCCATGACTAATCTTCCTAGCCTGCACATCTCTGGACACAATAGGCAATTTAGCATGGCCAATCCACCTAATCTGTAGATTTTTGGACTGTGGCAGGAAACTGGAGCACCTCGAAGAAACCCACACAGACACAAGGGGAATGTGTAAACTCCACATAGACAGTGACCCAAGTCTGGAATCAGACCTGGGTCCTTGGCACTGTGAGGCAGTGCTAACTACTGAGCCAACAAGCTGCCCTTATTATAAAGTTGCAACCTTTCTAATCTATCCTTGTAACTGAGATTTCGCATCCCTGGAGTCTTGTAAGTTTCTTCTGCAGTGTCTTCAATATGTTCACACTCTTTCTGTAGTGTAGCACCAACAAAAGTATACAATACTTATTCTGAGGTCCCCCAAGTGTCTTATACAAGTTCAGCATCACACCTTTCTTTTGTACCCTATGCTCTATTAATAAAGCCCAGGATATTGTATATTTTATTAACTTCTTTAACATTTGTTTCCAAGCACATGCACAATTTTCAAAATGTACAGTTGGAGAATTAAGTTCCCTCAAAATAATTGTAAGTTCCAAAAGTATCAAAGAACAGTAGTCCATTGAATAACAGTTTCTTTCACATTGTTAATGATGTAAATCTCAAAATTACATAGAACCAATAAAAGAATATTTTTGGAATATTTCTGTTAATATGAAGTCAGTTTCTTTAAAAAATTACTGGCAGGCTATTTGATGCCCATCTCAATTCCCTGCTCTAAAATACAACTCACACTGATGTCACTGGTATCAACAACTAGTTTGAATGGCTTCTCATATCCTAGCAGCTAAAAATTATGCTGTAATCAGCACAGCTTTCAAGTTTTCAAAGGCACTTTGACTCTTTTGTGTCCATTAAAATTTTCTACTTTTCTTCAACTAATTCATTAAAGGTACAATGGCAGTGCTGAGGTTTAGTACAAACTTGTGGTAAAATCCATTCATGCCAACGTAATGCAAAATTTTATGTTTTGTCCCAGGTGTAGAAAAATCCACAATCGCCCTTACTTTCACTTCTGTAAGGTACTTCTTTGCACTTATCCCATGGCATGGCCCAAATAAGTCACAGTTACTTTGGAAGATTCACTCTTAGCCAGATTTATAACTAACTTGTATCTTTGTAACTGATAAAACAGTTCAGTCAAGTCGAGTAAATATTCTTCCCAAGGTTTAGCTAAAAATAACAAATTCTTGAAATGAACAATGCAGCTACATAATACTTCAATGACCTTATTGGTTAGTCATTGGAATGTCGCAGGTGCATTTTTCATTCCAAACAGTATGACTTTGCATTAATAAAATCTATTCAGTGTAACAAAAACTTATATTTCTTAGGGTCTATCAGTCAATGGAATTTGCTAATATCCTTTTAGCAAGTCGATTTTAATGACAAATGATCAATCCATTGAATGCAGTCCTCCAGTTTTGAAATCGAACATCTTTGTGACTGTTTTGATATCTCTGATTCACCCATTACTTCTTTCACTACCATAAATACACTTATCCCCTAACTATGATCCAATCTGAGTCCAACTCAATATAAGACAAAAAGTATCATTAGCCAATATCAGTGATTGACTTACTCCAGTGTCTCTCAATATCTTTATTGGTTTACCTCTTTGGTTTGAAGCATAGGAATTAAAACCCCTTTTGAGATAAACTGGTCAGAACCTCTAGCAGTCTGCTCCATTTTGTTAATATTCAAATTTTGTTAATATCCAAAACTAAACAACTGATCATTGATATCAGAAAGAAAGAAGGAGAATATTCCCCCATCTATATCAACAGAGCTGAGGTTGAGAGGGTTGAGTGCATCAAGATCCTCGGAGTGATGATAACCGACAACCTGTCCTGGACTTATCATGTCGATGTGATGGGTATGAAGGCACAATAACGCCTCTTCTTCCTCAGGCAGCTCAGGAAATTTGGCATGACCACAAGGACCCTCACCAACTTGTACAGATGCACCATTGAAACCATACTTTCCGGGTGCATAATGGCCTGGTATGGCAACTGCTGTGCCCAGGACCATGAGAATCTACAGGAGATTGAGTGCACAATCCAGACCATCACGGAAGGCAACCTTCCATCCATATTCTGAGGAAGGGTACCCGGACCCGAAGCGTTAACTCTGATTTTTTCTTCACAGATGCTGCCAGGCCTGCTGAGCTTTTCCAGCAATTTCTGTTTTTTTTCCATCCATGGACTCCATTTATGTGGCTGTTTGCAGCAGAAAGGCTCCAACATCGTCAAAGACCCATCACACCCCTGTAATGCTCTCCTACAACCACTTGCGTAAGGCAGAAGATACTGAAGCTTAAACACATGCACCAGCAGGTTCAAAAACAGCTTCTTCCCTGGCATTATTAGACTGATGAATCAACTCTCTAACTTCAAATAACGCTGATCTTGCTAATGTTGATCTTGCCTAGCGCTCAACCTGTGCAATGTAACCTGCACGTCTCTATCCAAGGTATTTTTTTCATCCTATGATCTGTATGTCCTTGCTTACTATGATTTGCCTGTACTGCTCATAAATATCACTTTTCACTGTACTAAGGTACACATGACAACAAATCAAGTCAAAAAGTATCCTTATTACTGTCCTGAATGATCTCTCCCTTAATCTTTTCTAAAGAAATGTTTGCTGTAAGCAGTTTCTGAGTTGACTCATGTTCTGTAATTTCCCTGTCTCTTTGGAGTTCACATTCTTTTAATTTCATATCTCCTTGTAGTTCTCTTTCTTCAGTTTTTGGTTTTATTTCTATTATCCTGTTTTTCTTCTAACTCAATTGTTATCATTTATATTTCTCTCTGAAAGTCCAGAGTTTTCATTTCTAACTGTATCCTCGCTAATTCCAGCCATGAAATCCTAATTTCAGTTTTCTTCTCTTGCAATTTTATATGTTGGGTAATAGTTGAGGCATCCCATTCTTATGAGATCCTACTTTTGTGTATATGTAAGTTTTTATGTGTGCTTTTGTGTAACTGCAATTTATCTGCTAACTCACTTAGTTTAGGTTTAGTCAAAGTTTTCACATAATCCACTGTCACATCTTCCACTTCCAGAAAACTCTTAATGTTCAAGTTATCTTCAAATTCCATGCATTAGACTTCAGTACAACCCAGCTGATTTATGTTCAGAACAATCAAGTTACCTGTTATTTTGAAAAGAAAGACAGGGATCCATCTTAAATCCAGTGAATTCAAAATTCTGCCAAGAGTCCCCAGTTGTTTTGAACCCAACTGACGTTGTTATTGGACAAGAGATAGTAGGAACTGCAGATGCTGGAGAATCTGAGATAACAAGGTGTAGAGCTGGATGAACACAGCAGGCCAAGCAGCATCAGAGGAGCAGGAAGGCTGATGTTTTGGGCCTAGACCCTTCTTCAGAAATGGGGGAGGGGAAGGGAGTTCTGAAATAAATAGGGAGAGAGGGAGAGGCGGATAGAAGATGGATAGAGGAGAAGATAGGGGGAGAGGAGACAGACAGGTCAAAGAGGCGGGGATGGAGCCAGTAAAGGTGAGTGTAGGTGGGGAGTTAGGGAGGAGATAGGTCAGTCCAGGGAGGACAGACAGGTCAAGGGAGCGGGATGAGGTTAGTAGGTAGGAGATGGGAGTGGGGTTTGAGGTGGGAGGAGGGGATAGGTGGGAGGAAGAACAGGTTAGGGAGGTGGGGACGAGCTGGGCTGGTTTTGGGATGCAGTAGGGGAAGGGGAGATTTTGAAACTTGTGAAGTCCACATTGATAACATTGGGCTGCAGGGTTCCCAAGCGGAATATGAGTTGCTGTTTCTGCAACCTTCGGGTGGCATCGTTGTGGCACTGCAGGAGGCCCAGGATGGACATGTCATCTGAGGAATGGGAGCGGAGGCTTGGGGACCGCTTTGCAGAACACCTACGCTCGGTTCGCACTAAACAACTGCACCTCCCAGTCGTGAACCATTTCAACTCCCCCTCCCATTCCTCAGAAGACATGTTCATCCTGTGCCTCCTGCAGTGCCACTACGATGCCACCCGAAGGTTGCAGGAACAGCAACTCATATTCCTCTTGGGAATGTCAGCCTTCCTGCTCCTCTGATGCTGCTTGGCCTGCTGTGTTCATCCAGCTCTACACCTTGTTATCTCTTATTATTGGACAACTTGGATCCCTGACTGAAATCTGGTTTGATAAATATTTTACTTGTTGTTTAGTTTTAACAAGGTGGTCTTTCATTGAAACGCAAGCAGACAGTTTTGGTTTTAACAATGAAATAGAAGTTCATTACACAAATGAACTGAAAATAAATTAGAATAAACCAAACTATTTGCATGTAATACAAGTTCAAAGGTTTTGATACATGTGGTAAAATACAAACCTATTCATCTTGACAGCATAAGTTTACAGTTCTCACACCAGTGAGAATTCCCTTCTCTTTCACATCAATAGAGGTTTAACTTAGCTGATCCTTCCATTTCCAATTGTGAAAATCTGATAGCCTCTTCTTGAGTCTTCCATACCCCTTCAAGATTTTAACCAAGCAGTTTTGGTCTGGAACCTTCAATCCAAATTCCTTACACTGAGGTATCCTTTCTCTTAATAGTTCTAAGCTAACTCTTATCTACAGGAGCAACTGTTTACACATTCAGTATCGACCAATGTTTCAACAAACAGTCCAACCCAAAAAGGCTTTCTTCAGGCTATGAGTGTTTCCTGTAATCATATAAAAATCTGCTTGATTATCTAAACTTAAGGCATAATGCACAACTGTTTACTTTATTCATGTGTAAAAACTCTCCCAATATTTATAAAAAAACACCATTAGCCTCCCAGACCTATGTCTCTCAAGTTGTTTTTTATTTTAAAGTCACTATGACTACAGAAATAGTCACAAGTTAATCATTCACCCTCTTCAGACACACAGACCAAAACTCACATGTCAATAGCTCAGAATTCAAACTGTAAAATAAATAACATTAAAATATATATAAATCACACATCTTGCATCACAACTTATCAAGTTTCAACACTTATAGTGACAGAGTTTCCACCTCTATCACCACGGCTTAGGTAGCATCTACCTTCTTGGTAAAGACATACGTAAAGTATTCATTTAATGACTAATCATCCTTACTCTTTCTTTTTGCAAATCTTTTACTACTTGTCTGCTTTTAGAAGACTTTGGTATTCTGTTTTATGTTGGCTGCCAATCTTTTCTCATAATTCCTCTTTGCTTCTCAAATATGCTTTTTCACCTTCCCTCTGAACTTCCTATATTCCTGTTGGTTCTCAATTGTATTTTCTACTTGACACCTGTCAAAAGCACAATTTTCCTTCTTTGTCTTAATTTCTATCTCCTTTGTCATCCAAGGCGTTCTGAATTTATTTGTCCTAGCTTTCCCTTTTGAGGGAAAATACATGGGCTGCACCCAAACCGTTTCTTATTTGAAGGTTCTCCTTTATATATTTGATTGAAAATGAGGTGGAACAAATGGATCAAATGTCAGTTGCATCCTTTCTTATTGGACTTTGCACATATTACTGTAGGAAATTCTCCTCCACACAATAATAAAGATAATCACTCAAGAAAAATAAATTAGCTAATCTTGTTCAAAATAAAAATCTCCTGAAAGAAACAGATTTATTCATACTTCTTTCAATTTAGTGTACTGTACTTCCTGCTTATGGTGCTGCCTTCTGTATATGGGTAGACCAAATGGCAGTTGGCTCATCAAATTGTTGAAGACCTCCATTCAGTCCATAATTTAAGTTAACATGCAAGCATAATTGTATATCTTATTCCAACTCTGAAGCCTCCTACCTTCTTACTTCTGTTTCTGCCAGTGGGATTTCACGCTGTTAAGAACATAGAACATGGAACAGTACAGCACAGTACAGGCCCTTCGGCCCACGATGTTGTGCCGAACTTTTACCCTAAGCCTAAGGTCTATCTAACCTCCACCCCTACCTTATACTATCATCCAAATGCCTGTCTAATAGCCGCTTAAATGCCCCTAATGAGGCTGACTCCACTACCTTCTCCAGCAATGCATTCCACGCCCCTACCACTCTCTGAGTAAAGAACCTACCTCTGATGTCTCCCCTATATCTACCTCCACACGCTTTAAAAGTATGCCCCCTCATAATAGCTACCTCCACCCTAGAAAAAAGTCTATGGCTGTCCACTCTATCAATACCTCTGATCATTTTTTACACCTCTTATCAAGTCACCTCTCATCCTTCGTCGTTCTAAAGAGAAAAGCCCGAGCTCTCTCAACCTTTCCTCCATTCCAGGCAACATCCTGGTAAATCTCCTCTGGACCTTTTCCAACGCTTCCACATCTTTCCTGTAATGAGGCAACCAGAACTGGACACAATACTCCAGATGTGGCTGAACCAGGCTTTTGTATAGCTGGAGCATAACTTCACAGCTCTTGAACTCAATTTCTCTATTAATGAAAGCTAACACACCGTACGCCTTCTTAACAACTCTATCCACCTGGGTGGCAGCTTTCAGGGAACTGTGGACATGAACCCCAAGATCCCTCTGCTCCTCCACACTGCCAAGAACCTTTCCGCTAACCCTGTATTCTGCTTTCAAATTTGTCCTTCCAAAATGAATCACCTCACATTTTTTAGGGTTAAACTCCATCTGCCACTTCTCAGCCCAGCTCTGCATCCTATCAATGTCCCTTTGTAACCTAGAACAGCCCTCCGCACTATCCATAACTTGACCCACATTCTCCTGAACGATGCAAGTAATGGTGGTGGGGGTGTGGATGGGGGAGCATGTATGTCCTCTTGTGCTTTGCCTGCCTACCCAACACCTCCCCCAGTAGTAGATTGTTGTGAGGTAACCATTGGGTTTGTGGATGGTAACTTTTTAGCCAGGGTGGTGTGGACTGTAGCGTCCCATAAATTCTAGCCCAGTAATTCTTAAGGAACAGCACCTCAGCTTTTTGTGGGCACTCTACACCCTATTGACCTTAATATACTTTTCACACATTCTTATATTAATCACCACTCTCATTTTCCCAATTAAAGCAGTATTATTTGATGACTGTACCAGGGCCACATAGAGTGGAGGCTGCATTGTCTGGTGTGGGATGGGGATTCCTTATCATATCATTATAATATGCTAGGTTGTTGTCTTAAAATAGATTAGAATAGTAATAGGCTGGAGATAGGCAAGAATTCTTGGGGTGCACCTAGAATCTTTTACATCAGTGTTTTTCTAATATAGTGAGAAAGGAGAAGTTGCTAAATCCCTTCGGAATGAGGTGCTCCAGAGTAAATCAATTATCGATATATGATTAATCTTTCCTCTAATGCATAGTTGGTTATGGAAAAAAATGAGGAGCAATCCAGAGTAAGAAGGAATAATTGAGGGAGGGTCAATTTCAATGAAGTGACAGCTATTTTGGCCCAGGTTGTTACAATTTCTGCAGACACACATAACTTTTAAAAAGAAATTCAATTTTCTAGTTAATACCTGAAAGACAAGCCCAACAATATTTTATTTCTTAAGACATCACAGAATCCCTGCAGTGTGGAAACAGGCTATTCAGCACAACAAATCCACACCAGCCCTCTGAAGAGCATCTCACCCAGACCCATTCCCCTACCCCTTGTCTAACCCACCTAACCTAAACATCCCTAGGCACTATGGGCAATTTAGCATGGCCAATCCACCTACCCTGCACATCTTTGGACTGTGGGAGGAAACTGGAGCACCTGGAGGAAACCCATGCAGACAGAGGGAGAATGTGCAAACTCCACACAGATAGTCGCCCAAGGCTAGAATTGAACGCAGGTCCCCGGCACTGTGAGGCAGCAGTGCTAACCACTGAGCCACCATTCCACCCTTATACTAATACAAAAGAACAACGAAAGAACAAAGAACAATACAGCACAAGAACAGGTCCTTCAGCCCTCCAAGCCTGCGCCAACACATTTTGCCCTTCCATACTAAAACAGTCTTCACTTACAGGATCCATATCCCTCTATTCCCTTCCTATTCATGTATTCATCCAGGTGATTCTTGAATGCTGCTATTGTGTCTGCGTCCACCACGTCCTCTGGGAACATGTTCCAGGCACTCACTACCCTTTGTGTAAAAACCTTGCCTTGCAAATCTCTTTTAAACTTCCCCCCTTGCACTTTGAATCTGTGTCTCCTGGTAACTGACACCTCCACACTGGGAAAATGTCTCAAGCTTTCCACTCTACCCATGCCATTCACAATCTTATAAACTTCCATCAGGTCACCTCTCAACCTGCTGCATTCCAGTGAAAACAAACCCAGTCTATCCAACTTTTCCTCATAGCTAAAATCCCCCCATAGCAGGCAACATCCTGGTAAACATTTTCTGTGCCCTCTCCAAAGCATCCACATCTTTCTGATAGCGTGGTGACCAGACAAGGTCTGCAAAGGCAAAGCAATATTTCAAAAACTTATACTTTAAAACACAGAGAGAAATTTTCCATTTTTATGTAGTATAACCAAACACACAGTTCACAGATATGCTTTAATATATCTTTTCAGTAGACATGCAGTTTGCTTGGAGTCTGTCCAGAGTGCTTCTTAGCTCCTGAGGATTTACTTCTGTTCTTTTCCAATTTTCAAACTGGGAACTTTTAAGTTCAGAACTGTCTTTCACAGTGAGGAACTGTTTTTCCTATCGCA
Organism: Rhincodon typus; assembly: GCF_021869965.1. Lineage (NCBI taxonomy): Eukaryota > Metazoa > Chordata > Chondrichthyes > Orectolobiformes > Rhincodontidae > Rhincodon > Rhincodon typus. The sequence goes on from NC_063346.1 coordinate 52,585,374, forward strand.
AACTGGGTGAATCTTCAAGCCTCACTTTAACTCTTCATGAACTTGATCATTTCAATTCAAGCACAAGCATTTTCCCACTTTCCTGCAAGATGATCCATAGTATCTTGCTACGCTCATAAGAGAAAAAAAGGTTTCCATATCCCTGTCTTAAATGGGCAACACTTTATTTTTGAAAAGTGACATCTTATTCTAGATTCTCTCTCAAGACCAAACATTCTTTCCACATCTACCCTGTCAATACCCCTTAGGATCTTATACATTTCAGTCAAGTTGCTCTTACTTTTCATGACATGGAAACAAACTTAGCCCCTTTATTATACAACGCACCCTTTCCAGCTATTAGTCTAGTAAACCTTCTTTGAACTGGTATCAACGTATTTACATCCTAACTAATTAAGGAGACCAAAACTGTACATAATATTCCAGATATGGTCTTACCAATGTCCTATATAACATAGAAAGTAGGAACAAGAGTAGGCAATTTGACTCTGCAGATCTGGTCTGCCACTCAATATGAACGTGGCTGATCATCCAACTCAGTACCCTGTTCCTATTTTCTCCCCTTTAGTCCTAAGAATTATATCTAACCCTTTGCTGAAAACAGTCAACGTTTTGGCCTCAAGCACTTCCAGTGGCAGAGAATTCCACAGGCTCACTTCTCTTTGGGTGTAGAATTGTCTCTTCATCTCAGTCCTAAATGGCCTACCCTGTATCCGTAAACTGTGACCCCTGGTTCTGGACTCCTTGGTCATCGGGAACATCTTTCCTCCATTTACCCTATCCAGTCCTATTAGAATTTTATAAGTTTCATGAGATTGCCTCTCTTTCTTCTAAATCCCAGAGAATATGGTCCTAACCAATCCAAAGTCTTTACATTCTGGGGTGAGGCTGAAGGCTGCAATATATAGGTTCTTGATCAGTAGGGGGATCAAGATTTACAGGAAAAATACAAGACAGTGGACGTAAGGAATGTCAGATGGTCCATGATCCTCTTCAATGGCGGCGCAGGCATGAGGGACTAAAGGCATACTCCTGTTCCCATTTCTTACGGTCTTACACATCAGTCCTACCATCTCAGGAATTAGTCTGGTAAACCTTTGTCCTTCCATAACCAGAACATCCTTCTTCAGGTAAGGAGACCAAAACTACTCACAATATTCCAGCTATGGTCTCACCAAGAGCCTGCACAACTGCAGCAAGATATCACTGCTCGTGTACTCGAATCTTCTCACTATGAAGGCCAACGTACCATTTGCCTTTATCACCAACTGCTGCACCTGCATGCTTACTTTCAGTGACTAGTTTACAGGGAGAGTCAAGGTCTCATTGTACCTCACCCTTTCCCAATCTGTCACCATTCAGATAATAGTCTGCTTTCCTGATTTTTCTACCAAAACAGATAACCTCATACTTATCCACATTAGACTTCATCTGCCATACATTTGCCCACTCACTCAACTTGTCCAAATCACACAGATGCATTTCTGCATCACCCTCATAGCTCACCCTTCCATCCAGCTTTGTGTTTTCTGCAAACTTAAAGATATTACATGTAGTTCACTTATCTAAGTCATTGATAGAAGTTATGAATATCAGGGGTCCAAACACTCATCCCTGTGGTACCTTACTAGTCATTGCCTGCCTCTCGGTATAACACACATTTATTCTTATCCTTTGTTTCCAGTCTGCGAGCCCATTCTCTATTTATGTCAGTACACTGCCCCAATTCCATTCGCTTTAATTTTACTCGCTAATCTGTTATGTTGGATCTTACCAAAAGCCTCTGAAAGTCCAAGTAAATCACAGCCAATGGCTCCCCATTATCAACTTTACTCGTTCCATCCATAGAAATTCCAATAGATTTGTCAAGCATGATTTTCCTTTCATAAATCCATGCTGATTCTGTTCAATATTGTCACTACTTTCTAAGTACTACTAAACATTTTATAATGGACTCTAACATTTTCCCCACCATCAATGTCAGTCTAAATTGTGTATAATTCCCTGTTTTCTTTATACATCACTTTTTTTTTAAATAGTGGGGTTGCATTAGCTACCCTCCAATCAGCTCTTCCAGAATCTATAAAATCTTGAAAGGTGACCACCAATACATTCACTATTTCTACAGCCCTTCTTAAATTACATCAATTTCTCCAATACCATTTCCTACAATCCTTATCTCCTTCAGTTCCTCCTTTTCACTCGACCCTGTGCTCCCCAACATTTTCGCAACATGTTTTTTCTCCTCCTTTGGAAAGGCAGAACCAAAGTATGTATTTAATTGGTCTGCCATGTCATTGTTCCCCATTATCACTTCCCCTCTTTCTGACTGTAAAGGACCTACGTTAATCTTCACTGGTATTTTTTTTTCCCACACCTACAGGTTTTACAATCAGTTTGAAAGTAAGCTCACTCTTTGTATTCTATTTTCTCCCTCTGAATCAATACCTTTGTCCTTTGCTGAAATCTAAACTGTTCTCAATCCTCCAGTCTGCTGCTTTCTTTGGCCAATTCATATGTCCCTTCCTTGGATTTAACACTATCTCTATTTAATTAGCCATTATGAGACCATCTTTCCCATTTTACTTTTACATTAGACAGAAATAAAGTGTTGCAATGTATCTACACACTCTTTAAATGTTTGCCATTGCCTGTCCATTGTCATCCCTTTATATAGTGGGATTTATCGTAGCCAGCTCATGCTTCATACCATTGTAATTTATTTTATTTAAATTCTGGAACCTTGTCTCAGAATCAACTACATTACTCTCCACCATAATGAAGAATCTATCATACAAGATCATTATTCCCCATTGGATCTCACACAGCTATATTTCCAATTATTCCTTCTCATTACACAAGACCAGCCTAGGATGTCCTGATCTCTAGTTGGTTCCTCAACATATTGATCCAGAAACCCATCCTATGCTTTAGAAATTCCTCCTGTACAATATTTTATTGATTTGATTTGCCAAATCTATATGGTGATTAAAGTCACCCGTAATTACAACTGTACCTTTTTGGCTTGTGTCTCTAACTTTCTGTTTAATTCCTCCCCCAACATTGCCACTACAGTTTGGGGTTTTTTATATAGCCCCCACTAACATTTCTGGCCCTTGGGTGCTTCTTAGCTTTCCCTATAGAGTTTCCATTCAGAGCTAATATCCTCCCTCATTGCTATGTTAATTTCTCTTTAACAAATAATGCTACCCCATTTCCTTTTCCTTTTGTCTATCCTTCCTAGAACCTGAATATCCTGGATATTCAGTTCCCATCCCTGGTCACCCTGCAGCGACATCTCCCTATTCCCAACAATATCATGAGACAACAAGGTGCAGGGCTGGATGAACACAGCAGGCCAAGCAGCATCATAGGAGCAGAAAGGCTGAAGTTTCGGGCCTAGACCCATCCCAACAATATCACACCTGTTTGTATCTATTTGCATGACTAATTCATGCAAGTTTTGTGAATGGTCTACATATTCAGACACAAGGCCTCAAGACTTGGCTTTTAAACATTCTTAGTCCCATTTTCATTATTTTGCACTCTGGCCCTGTTTGATTCTTGCCCTCAAATTCTGTGCCTTCACTTTTCTTGTTTTATTGAACTGAAGTGTAGTTTCTCTGCTTTTGTATTTGATTCCCCTTGAAATAAAAAATTACATTTGAATAGCTTTCCTAGTTACTTGCTGTATCTACATACTAATCTTTTTCTATTATTTCACTGGTACACCCAGATCTCTCTGCTCTCTAATTTCTTACTATTTAGGACAACAGGCTGAATCTTACTTTGTTTATGTTTCTTCTAAGTTGTGTCGAGATCTTTGGAAGGTTTCTTGCATAGGGCCTCATGAGTTTTCCATCTGTATCTTACCAAACTCACCTCATAAATTATTTACCCATCCCTATGGTGTCTCTCACATTGAATTTCCAGCCAATCTTATTATGCGCCATTCCTAGAACAAATTGCTGCTCAGTGGTCTCTACCATAGTAGGAGATGCTACCCAGGCCATGGTGACAGAGGAGGAAACTCTGTTACCAGAAGGTTTCAGGATTGATAAAGAAGAAATGTCAGATAGACTGTTGGTATTTAAAATTGACAAGTAAACAGCACCAGATGAGATGCGTCCAAAGATTTTGAAGGAAGTGAGAGTGAAAATTATAGGAACCATAATCTTTCGGCCTTCCCTAGGGACCGGGGAGGTGCCAAAAGACTGGAAAATGGCAAAAGTAACAGCTTTGTTCAAAAAAGGTTGTAAAGATAAGCCCAGCATTAATAAACCAGTCAGTTTGATTTCCATGGGTGGGGAAGCTTCTAGAAACAACAATTCAGGATGGAATTAGTAGCATCTGGAAAACGGTGGGTTGATTAGGAAAAATCAGCATGGATTTCTAAAGTGAAAATGTTATTTAACTAATTTGCTGGAGTTTTTTGAAGAGGTAACAGAAAGTCTTGATGAAGGTAGCATTAGCCAGAGGCTGCAGAGAGATAGAGAGAGAGAGGTACAAACTGCTGACATCACTTCCTGGGGAGATGTTGGCCAGAGGCTGCAGAAAGACAGAGGCAGGGTGGGGGGGTGGTGGTGTTGTACCAGCTACCGACATCGCTAACAGGAAATACTGAATGCAAAGGTACTCACATGAAGAAAGAAGCAGCTTGTGAACTAAACATGACCTGAGCCCAGGTACTAGTTTGAGGCAATTTAAATTGGTTTCAATTAATTAGGTTTTGCAAAAGAAAGAAGTTGAAGTAATGCAAGAGCCTTATTTGGATGAGAAATAATGAGGTAATGCTATCGAAGTCTTTGGGCCAGGACCAGTAAGGCAAAGGCATGCGATGAATGAATTAGCCTGAGCCAACAGGGAAGAGACAGGACAACTCGAGAGAGATAAAAGAAAGGATAAGAAGAAGACTCAGGCATGAAGCCAGTGAAAACTCTGGAGACCAACCATTGCAGAAACAGACCCTACGTCAAGGACGTGGTGATGACACCAAGTGCAGCGCCTGGCCAGTGTCAGCCCTCATTAGCAGCGGCAGCTATCCTGATCAGGTATTAGCCTTTATATTCTGTGACTACTCGGGGAGGGTCAGAGGACCCCAGTGGGTGTATAAATAGGTTCTCGTTCAGTTTGTGCAAAAATATATAAGGTCTAGTTTGTAATAAAATATATAAGCAACACGGGTCTTGTTTAACACATTAATGAAGTAACTTTTGAAGTTATGAGAAGTGACTTCTCCTTTCTGTATAAGCTGATAGATATCCAGAGCCAGTGTTCTCTGGGCTCCAACAGTAGCACTATTGATGTAGTGTACATGGATTTGCAGAAGGCATTTGACACAGTGCCACACATTGACTTAAGAGGAAAGTTATAGATCATGGATAAAAGGGTCAGTTGTAACACAAAATTGGCCGCATGATAGGAAACAGAGTCACCGTCAATGGATATTTTCAGGCTGGTGGAAGGATTGTGGTGCAGTTCCCCAGGATCACTTAAAGGACCCTTCCTTTTCTTGATATATATTAATGATGTAAATTTTGGTGCGTAGGAGTCAATATTAAAGTTTGCACATGACATGAAACTTGGAAGAATTGTAAATTGTGAGGAGGAGCCTAGAATCAAAGAGACAATGTAAAAGGGAAGCATGATAATGTAAACACTCTATAGTATGTGTCTGATAAGCAATTGCACAACCTTTCCAACAGTTTGTGGTGAGCAATGCAGTAGCTTCAGTACCTGAACTAACTATACTGAACTTCTGCTTCTTGCATTCAAAAATGTGTCTGGATGTTTTTGCTATAGCCACAATGTAGACATAATGCTGTTTCTCCCGCCACCATTGATTTTAAAGCACTTAAAGCTCTGTCAGATTAAAAAGGAAACAAACTATTTCAGTTGCAATTGCTATCCCTCATGCTGAAGGAGAAGTTCAATCTTCATGAAAATTGACAATGCATGGGCTGATTAAATAAGTTATTTGCAATGCAGCATAAGAATCATTAAGTATAGCAAATAATTCTGCTGTCCTATGCAAAAACTGAAATGCTGCCTGCTCCCAAGGACAATTTAATGTTGCCATGGAAACCAATTAAAGAGATTGTGTATTGAGGAAATGAGGTCAGGGTCTATGTCCTGCCAGTGTCCAAATTTCCGACAAGAACATGCTCTGTTTTGGATTGTGTTTCAGATGTGAATTAGAAAATTATGTAAAGCATATCTTAGCACTCTGATGAAGATATCATTTGAGTCTTTAGCATCAAGAATGTGATGTTGTACAAAGGGAATCGTTGTTCTCAAAGAAACTATACCTTTTTAATGATCTTTTTTAATAATAAAATATTTTGTTTTTTCCTGGGTGAGCTCCCTTTCCTCAACAGGCTGGTTGTAAAGTCTGCTCATGGGGTTATCTACTGCTGTTTACTTAAAGTCTATTTTCACTGTATCTGTGTTGGGATTCCTGTAGTGTTATTCACTAAAGTATTGGTCTTATCAACAACTTCATAAACAGGCCCCAAGCCTATTGCTCATTATGCAAGTTTGATGCTGAGGAAGGGTACAACTGAGCCAGCTCGGGGGATAATGGCTGCCGCAATCATTGCTCACTTCATATGATGCAAACTCAATGGGCTTTGCCCCACTATTTTCAGTCCTGAAAAGTATCCGGTATACCTAATTTAAGATCATCAGCTAATGTGGTTTATTTAGGCCTGTTAGAACCTATATATATATATTCATAAACAGGTCTGTCTTTTGCAAACAGAAAGAATATGTCCATGCGTTGTGCTCTCTTCAACTAAACAAAAACTTGAGGACAACTATTCCCTGTGCATTGCCCATAACAATGCTTTGATCAATCACTGGCCCCTTGGAAACAATCAGCACCCTCTTCTCATGCAATAGGAAGTGTTGTTCCCTTTGAATTCTGCATTCTTGTGATTCTTTCCTGCTGAATGCAAGATGAAAAGCTTTAACAGCGTGGCCCTTAAGTTCCATATTACCAAAAGTCTGAAAAATAAAACTCGGCAAATCTGGCAGCATCTATGAAGACAAAACAAAGTTAATGTTTCAAATCTAGTGTCCCTTCTTCAGAATGCTTTGTTTCCTGCTATGAACCAGTTGTCTAACTGTTGCTAATTCCGTGTGATTCCAGATCTATTGTCATGGTTTTGGAGTCACATGTAGGCTAGGTCAGGAAAGGATGCAGTTCCCTTTCCTAAAGGACATTTGTTAACCAGAGATATAGTTTATTACTGAGAGCAGTTTTTAATTTCAGATGTTGTTAATTTTGTTGGGTAATGAAATGTCAATGATATGGTCTATGATAATCCTGGTTACAAAACGGTTCTTACTTGTAAGTGTGCTATCCACATATAGCTGGGTGATGGGTGGGTATTCATGAGCTAGGTGTGGAGCTGGTAATGTGATGAAGATTCACATTATGTTACTATTATTATTTGGAAATTTGGGATGTAAACTGGAGGAATGATGTGTAGCTTTAAATTTGATTTTTCTATCTCTATTATGTGTGTTAAAGGGAGGCATGGGACTGAATCTTATCTTTTCAAGACTAAGTGCAAGTTGCATCGGATGTTTAGAAGGATTTTAACCACAAGACTGAATTGGTTTTCTCATGATGTCTTACCAAACTCACCTCGTTAACTACCTTCCCTGCCCCTATGTCTCCCTTCATTTTTTTAAAATTCATTAACAGAATGAGGGTGTCACTGGCTCGGCAGCATTTATTGCCTATTCCTAATTGCTCACAGGGCAGTCAAAAGTCAACCACATTGCTGTGGGTCTGGACACACATGAAGGCCAGACCGGGTAAGGATGGCATTCCTGAAGAAGGGTCTAGGCCCGATATGTCAGCCTTCCTGCTCCTCTGATGCTGCTTGGCCTACTGTGTTCATCCAGCTCTACACCTTGTTATATCAAGGATGGCAGTTTACTTCCCTAAAGGACATCAGTGAGCCCGATAGGTTTTTCCTCACAGTTGGTCATCATTATGGTCATCATTAGACTCTTACTTACACCTTTTTGTTATTGAATTCAAATTCTGCCTTGGTAGGATTTGAACTCAGATTCCACAACAACACCTCGGTCTCTGCATTAACAGTCCAGTGATAACACTTCTTAGGCTGTCGCTTCCCCCGATTCCAGCCATATCTTATCACATGTCATTCTCAGAACAACTCACCTGTGCAGGGATATTTTAGAATTAACTGGCTTCCCTTGTACCTGCGCCATCTTTAAAAGGCCATTATACATCCAAATAAGCTGTGTCAGTCCAGAGCTGTCCTGCATGATTTTTCATATTTGCCATGATCATGTTAGCTAGGGGGAAATCAGTGTCCCACTTTTTGGGCAGGGTCCTGATGGTCTTACTGGACATGACGATGCAAGCGGCAAGACTTCCTCTTAGCCCAGGACTAGCAGAAGAAGTCATTATACCAGACCATGCCAGCCTGATCCGAGGTTGCTGATCAGGTTAGAGTAGCCTCAGTTGTTCCAAGAATGTCAAGTAAGAAGACCAATGTCCTTCTCCAGTCTGCCAGCATAAGTGCTGCCATTTCCTGTCTGCTATCTCAAACTCACCCTATCTTTGCTACTGTACCCACCTCCCATTTCCTACCAAGGCTCATCCTTCACTAGTCTTGCTTTTGCTTGCAACATCTTCCCTCATTTGCTGGCACTCACCCAAATCCCCAAACCGTTAACCCTGCATGCCTTCTGCGCTGACTACTCACTTGCTCAGGACAACCCCCCCCGACCAGGACACAAAGTAGCAGCTGTGCCAACCACTTTCATCTCCCATGATTTTAACTTTAGAGGAATACACCTCCCAGCAGGGCAGAAAGAGTCAATATGAGTGATGGGCTGTGCAGTATTCAGTTCCTCAACCCTTGTGCGGAGAGTGTGCTGCCTGACTGCTCTGAGTGGTAGTTTGTGGCCGTTCCCTTGTACAGCAGTCAGAGATTGCATTTGACATATTGTGCCTGAGCAAAGGCTATCCACCTTGACATGACTGAAGTCTGCTAATAAGAATGACAAACTTCCTAAGCAAAAAACTGAAAGAAGGAACACTGGATGACTAGAGAAATTGAGGTTTTGATCAAGAAAATGAAGGAAGTCTATGTCAGGTATAACAGAAATCGAGTGATTTTCTAGAAGAGTATAAAGGCAGTAGGAGTATACTTAAGATGGCAATCGGGAGGGCGAAAAGGGGACGTGAGATAGCTTTGGCAAATAGGATTAAGGAGAATACATTAAGGACAAAAGGGTAACTAGGGCCCCTTAAAAATCAGCAAGGCCACTTATGTATGGAACCGCAGGAGATGGGGGAGATACTAAATGAGTATTTTGCATCAGTGTTTACTGTCGAGAAGGATATGGAAGATAGAGAACGTGGGGAAATAAATAGTGACATCTTGAAAAATGTCCATATTACAGAGGAGGAAGTGCTGGATATCTTAAATGCATAAAGGTCGATAAATCCCAAGGTCCTGATCAGATGTACCCTAGAGCTCTGTGGGAAGCAAGGGAAGAGATTGCTGGGCTCCTTGCTAAGATATTTGTATCATTGATAGGAACAGGTGACGTGCCAGAAGACTGGAGGTTTGCTTGCGTGGTGCCACTGTTTAAGAAAGGTGGTAAGGAAAGGCCAGGGAACTAAAGACCGGTGAGCCTGACATCGGTGTGGGCAAGTTGTTGGAGGGAGTCCTGAGGGACAGGATTCACACATATTTGGAAAGGTAAGGACTGATCGGGGATAGTCAACATGGCTTTGTGCGTGGGAAATCATGTCTCATGAAATTGATTGAGTTTTTTGAAGAAGTAACAAAGAGGATTAATGAGGGCAGTGTGATGGACATGATCCATATAGACTTTAGTAAAGCGTCCGACAAGGTTCTTCATGGCAGACTGTAAGGTTAGATTACACGGAATAGAGGGAGAACTAAGTATTTGGATACAGAACTGGCTTGAAGGTAGGAGACAGAGGGTGGTGATAAAGGGTTGCTTTTCAGACTGGAGGCCTGTTACCAGTGGTGTGCCACAAGGATCGGTGTAGGGTCCACTGCTTTTCGTCATTGATGTAAATGATTTGGATTTGAATGTAAGAGGTATGGTTAGTAAGTTTGTAGATGACACCAAAATTGAAGATGTAGTGGGCAGCATTGAACGTTACCTCAGAGTACAATGGGATCTTGATCAGGGCCAATGGGCCGAGGAGTGGCAGATGGAGTTTAATTTAGATAAATGTGAGGTGCTACATTTTGAAAAGGCAAATCAGGGCAGGACTTATTCACAGTTAATGGTAAGGTCCATGGGAGTATTTCTAAACAAAGAGATCTTGGAGTACAAGTTCATAGTTCCTTGAAAGTGGAGTCGCAGGTAGATAGGATAGTGAAGAAGGTGTTTGGTATGCTTGCCTTTATTGGTCAGTGCAGTGAGTATAGGAGATGGAGGTTTTTTTTTAAATTCAGTCACATGCTAGGCCAGCATTTATTGCCCAGAGGGCAGTTCAGAGTCAACCTCTTTGCTGTTGGTCTGGAGTCACATGTAGGCCAGACCAAGTAAGGATGGCACTTTCCTTCCCTAAAGGACATTATTGAAGTAGATGGGTTTTTCCAACAAATAGCAATGGATTCATGGTCATCATAAGTTTCTTAATTCCAAATATTTATTGAATTCAAATTCCACCATCTGCTGTGGTGGGATTTGAATCCAGGACCCCAGAACATTTCCTGGGTCTCTGAATTAACAGTCCAGCAATAATACCACTAGGCCATTGCCTCCCAAATTATGCCTGTACAGGACATTGGTTAGGCTGCTATTGGCCTTGATCTGTGAATTAATACTTTGTTGGAATTGCAAACAAATGTCCATGTCCATGTGAATTCTGAAATATCACTGTATTTGTCAAGTGTGCAAAATTTACCTGTCATGGATAGGGCAAATAGACAAGGTCTTTTCCCCAAAGTGAGGGAGTCCAAAACTAGAGGGCGTAGCTTTAAGGTGAGAGGTGGAAAAGTTAAAAGGGACCAAGGGACAACTTTTTCATGCAGAGTGTGGTGCATGCATGGAATGAGCTGCCAGAGGAAGTGGAGGCTGTAATGGTTACAACATTTAAAAGACATCCGGATGGGTATATGAATAGGAACGGTTTAGAGGGATATGAGCCAAATGCTAGCAAATGGGACGAGATTTATTTAGGATATCTGGTCAGCACGGACAAGTTGGACTGAAGGGTCTGTTTCCGTGCTGTGTATCTCAATGACTCTAATTGCAGATGCTGAAAATCAGAAACAATAAAGGAAATTGCTGGAAAAACTCAGCAGTTCTGCCAACATAAATGGAGCAAAATCAGAGTTAAAGTTTTGGGTCCAGTGACCTTTCTTCAGAGCTGAGCCAGTCAGAACAGGTTTTCTCTTTTTTGTCTTTTTTTAATCAATATTTTGTGTAGTTAACATAACAACTGCTGGCAATCACAGCAGGTCTGAGTATTCATGGAGAGAGAGAAAGCTAACGTTTCGAGTCTAGATGACTCTTCATCCGAACTGAAGTGAAGTGTGGACAGGGCAGTATTTATGCTATAGTTTGGGGTGGTGGAAGGGAGTGTGGGGGTAATGGGTGTAGGGTGCTGCTGGAGAAAAGATGTCAGTAGTTCAGATTAAGTGATCGGAATGTGAGAATGGCGGAAAAATATGGGTAATTCTGCTATAACGCGTGTTTCGTTAACGTGAATTGGCTGTAATGCAGTGGACGCTGTTTGGATAACACAAACTATCTGCTGTATAGGTTTAGCAATTTTCTATAGCGATTTCCCTATAACGTGATTTTCTATGGCGGTTTCTATAGTGCGAGGTCACACAAGAATGCAACTGTCTTGTTATGGGAGAACTACCCTGTAGTGTGTCTCCTGCCAGACTTGAAAGGACAGTAAATGGGATGGGGCAAGGGGATGACATGATAACAAGCTAAAAGAAAGGGAAGAAATGGTTCACAATTAAAAGGTGTTGAACTCAATATTAAGTCTGAAAGAGTGCAAAGTGCTTAGTCTGAAGATGAGATGTTGTTCTTTTAGTTTGCGCTGTGATTCACTGGAACACTGCAGTATGCCAAAGACAGACATGTAGGCAGGCGAGCAAGATGCTGTGTTAAAATGGGAAGGTCAGGGTCCTGCTTGCGTACAGACCTGAGGTGCTCTGCAAAGCAATCACCCAGTCTCTCTTTGGTTTCTCCAATGTAGAGTAGGCCACATTGGATGCAGCAAATACAATACACAAGATTGGAGGAGGTATCAGTGAAATGCTGATTCACCTGGAAAGACTGTTTAGGCCCTTGGATGGTGAGCAGGAAGGTGGTGAAGGGGCAGGTGTCGCACCTTCTACGGTTAGATGGGATGGTGCCGTGGTGAGGGGCTATGGTTTTGGTGGTTGTGGAATGGTCTAGGGTGTCCTGGAGGGAATGACCCCTGCGAAATGCAGGCAGAGGGAGTGAGAGGAAGATGTGTTTGGTGGTGGCCTTCTGCTGGAGTTGTCTGAAATGGTGGAGAATGACCCTTTGAATGTGGAGAATGGTGGGATGAAAAGTGAGGACAAGGGGAACCCAATGGCACTGTTTTGAGTGATGGGAAGGGGCAAGTGCGGAAGCACTGGTGATAGGTCGGGTGTGGTTGAGGGCCCTGTCCACTATAGTGGGTGGGAAACCCATGGTCATGGAAGAAGCAAACCATGTTAGCAGCGCTGTTTTGGAAGATGGCATCATCTGAACAGATGTGATGTAGGCGAAAGAACGGAGAGAATGCGTTGGAGCCCTTGCAGAATGTAGGGTGTGATGAGCTGTAGTGAAGGTAGCTATGGGAGTCAGTGGCTTTGCAGTGAATGGCAGTGGACAGTTTATTTTCCAAAATGGAGACAGAAAGGTCAAGGAAAGGAAGTGTTGGAAATAGACGTCGTGAAAGTTAGGGTGGAAATTGGAGGCAAAATGAATGAAGTTTTTCAAGTCCTAGCAGGAGCATGAAGCAGCACCGAAGCAGTCATCGATGTGTTATGTTATGTAGCAAGCTGGTTAGCATTAGTCTTCCCTTAATTTGCCAACTTAACATCCAACCATGCTGCCAGCCCTGGACAATGCAATGTTGAAACATCAGCAGTATTCCCTACAATAGAAATTAAGTTGTACTATCTTCCAGGCCAGCCACAAACATCTGCATCTGTTCTCCTCCCTTTTAAAACACACAACTGTTCAAAGTTCAACTAACCCTTACATCAACTCACAGTTCCACCACAAAAATTAGAAAAATAGCGAGAGTCTCTACACTAGAATTCACTGAATCAAGAGTGTTTCTATGGTCTCCAATGCGCATGACGACTTAATGCCACACCCTTTGCACATTGTTTGTGTTCAAAAGAACATCCAATAGCCTCTTAAATACCTCAATTGACTTTGCTTCCACAAACTTCCAGGTAGTGCATATCAGATCCAAACCACTCGTTGTGAAAAAAATTTTATTTTTGCATTGCATTTTCTTCTTTAGAAGATCACTTTAAATTTGTACACTCTTGTTCTCAATGCTTTTACAAACGGGAACAGTTTAGCCCATTCTTACCTCTCAAACAAGTACACCGTTTGGGTACTGTTGGCTGGGTTAGCCTCTCCGCTGTAACGCAGGGTATGGCAAAGTCCAAGCAAGCAATTGTGACTGGGGTAACACAGTGTGGAGCTGGAGGAACACAGCAGGCCAGGCAGCATCAGAGGAGCAGGAAAGTTGACGTTTCGGGTTGGGACCCTTCTTCAGACTTTCAACTATCTTGCTCCTCTGATGCTGCCTGGCCTGCTGTGTTCCTCCAGCTCCATGCTGTGTTACCTGTGACACCAGTGTCTGCAGTTCTTACTATTTCCAATTGTGACAGGGGACTGTCTAGTCAGGGGCACTGACAGGCGTTTCTGAGGCTGCTAGCGAAACCCCAGGATGCCTCCCTGATGTCAGGGTCAAGGACCTGTTAGAGTGGTTGCAACAAGTTCTTAAAGGAGAGTGTGAACAGCCAGAGGTTGTTGTATACATTGGTACCAACGACATAGGTAGAAAAAGGGATGATGTCCTGCACAGTCAATATACAGAGTTAGGTAGGAGGTTAAAAAACAGGAGCTCAAGGGTAGTAATCTCAGGATTATTCCTGGTGCCATGTGCTAGAGGGAATAAAAATAGGAAGATAGGGCACAAGAATGCATGGCTGAAGAGCTGGTGCAGGGGGCAGGGATTCAGACTTTGGGATCATTGAGATCTTTTCTGGAGCAGAGGTGACCTGTGTGAGAGGGATGGGTTGCAGCTGAACGGAGAGGGATAAATAACCTGGCGAGGAGGTTTGCTCGAGCTACTTGGGAGGGTTTAAACTAGTCTGGCTAGTGTTGACACACTATGATCTCAGCTGCTTCAAAAATATTGGCCTCACCAAGGATGTTGGAAGTAAGTTTAAGTTGGAAAAAAAATAGTTCAACCTAAAAATAGGATCTTAAATCTAAATAAGAGCAATTATGAAGGTATGAAGGGGAACTTGGCTGTGATAGATTTGAAAAAATGCTTCAAAAGGTTTGTCAATAGATGAACAATGGCTAGTTATTAAAGAATTAATATGTGTTTTCCAAAGAAACATACATTCCTTTAAGGCAGAAATACCCAACAGGTAAAGCGTGAGAACAATGGCTAACAAGGGAAGTTAAAGTTAATATTAGATCAAATGAAGAGTCTTCTGAAGTTTCCAAAAAGAATGTTATCCTCTGAAGGATTGAGAGGCTGACGTTTCGGGCCTAGACCCTTCATCAGAAAAGGGGGAGGGGAAGGGGGTTCTGAAATAAATAGGGAGAGAGTGGGAGGCGGATAGAAGAGGGATAGAGGAGAGGATAGGTGGAGAGGAAACAAACAGGTCGAAGAAATATATGCCTAGCCTGAAGAAGTTACCCTCCTCCCTCCGGACAAACCTCAAGGGATCTCTCTCCCACTGCAACTCTCTCGTAATCTCTTCGGCCCTGAAACTGCTCGACCACGTCCTGAAGCAAACCAGGTTTTATATATTTCTTCGACCTGTTTGTTTCCTCTCCACCTATCCTCTCCTCTATCCCTCTTCTATCCGCCTCCCACTCTCTCCCTATTTATTTCAAAACCCCCTTCCCCTCCCCCTTTTCTGATGAAGGGTCTAGGCCCGAAACGTCAGCCTCTCTGCTCCTATGATGCTGCTTGGCCTGCTGTGTTCATCCAGCCCTGCACCTTGTTGTCTCGGATTCTCCAGCATCTGCAGTTCCTACTATCTCTTATCCTCTGAAGGATTGAGAGGATTTTTTGCCTTCAGCAAAGGCAAACCAAGAAGTTGATAAAGAAAGAGAGAACAGAATATGAATGTAAATAGCAAAAAACAGAAATGAATTGTAAAAGGGTCAATAATTAGGTAAAAAGGAAAAGATGAGCAAAGACAAATCTAGGTTCATTGCAGAGACAGGAGAATTTGTAATAGGAAATAGAGAAGCGGTAGAGAGCTAACTAAGCATATTTTTCTGTATTTGCCTTGGAAAACGTAGGAAGTCTTCCTAAAATAATCAAGATCTAAGAGGCTAGTAAGTGTGAAACTGAAGGAAATTAGTATCAGTTAAAGAAAAGGTAGAATTGGAAAAATGAACAGACTGAAGATAGACAAATCCCTAGAGTGTTGAAAGACATGGCTACAAAGGTAGTGGTTGCATCGTCAAACATCTGTCGATTCTCTGACACTGCCAGAAGATTGGAAGGTTGCAATGTAGTCATACAATTTAAGAAAGGAGGGAGAGAGAAAAATGAAGAACCACAAACCTGCAAGCCTAAAGTTATTAATAGGGAAAATATCGGAATCTATTATACAGAATGTGATTGCTGGATATTTACAAAATAATTGTCTGATTGAACAGTCAACATGGATTTATGAAGCAGAAATCACATTTGACAAACAAACAGAGCTGTTTTTGAAGATGTTATTAGCAGAATCAATAAGGAGAAATTGGTGTATTTGGATTTTCAAAAGGCCTTCAATAAATTCCTACACCGAAGGTTAGTAAACAGAATTAAAAGTACATCCTATTAGGGGTAATACAGTAACACAAACTGAGTATTGGTTAACAGGCAAAACATTGAAAATGGGAATAAGTGTGTCTTTTTTGAGTTGGCAGGCTTGAACAGAGGCGTACCACAAGGATTGCTGCTTGGACTGCAGCTCTTCAGTCTGTAGCAATGATTTAGATATGGGGGCCAATTTTAATCTTTCCAAGTTTGAAAATACAATATTTGGATTCTGAATTGGATAGCTGTATCAAATATCTTACTCAGAGACTGAATTAGGACCAATGCATGAGTGTTACCTTTTAAAAGACCAAGTGTTAGCAAGGAGTTGAAGATCACCTCAAATTCCAGCCAATGACGAATGGGCAGTTGTGTATCAAATAGTAGGTCCATCTGATTCATAAAGAAATTTCATGAATGGCTGATAAAATGTCAGGAAGTGATTTTTTGAACTCCTCCAAAATAATCATCTCTCTCAGAGCGTCATATGTTTGATCTATCTTCAATGCCCTTATCCACCTATCAAAATTATTTGGTTTGATCCTTTCAAGTTCCATGCACATTTGATTCCTGATGAATTGTCTGTAGGCTTCTGGTACTAGCTCATATGCACTTAAGGTGGCATTTTCACCTCACCATATTCCCCAGATACCTCCTTTGATAGCAATCCAAATACCTCACTACCTGTGCCCAACAACTTTGTTTGGATCAGTAATATCCACATGGTCGCCAGCCACTTCTTTTGTTAGGGCCACTTTTTTAAATGAAATGAAAAAGGCTTTTGTATCCTTCTCATCAAATTTAACCAATGCTTGGACATATTTAAACAGATCCCCACGAAGCCTTTGGCTATGATGGGTTTGCTCGTCATCACTATCCTACTCACTAAGCCTAACTTCTACCTTCACCTCTGCCTTTTAAAGTTGACTTTCCTCTTTAATTAGCAACTTCTGAAGTTCACACTCTCTCTCTTCCTGCTTTTCTTATGCTAGGGCCTTCCTCTCCTCTTTTTCCTCTGCTTTTAATCGTAATTCAAACTGTTTCATTTCCTTTTCTCTTTTTGTTCTGCCACGGCTAATCTTTCTTTTCCTTTGCCCTTGCCATTGCCTCTAATTCAAGCTGCTTTGTTTGCTATTGAAATTTAACCATTTCCAATTACTCCAATGGCATTCCAGGAAATTGTAAATGCTGCAGTATTGCTGCAATTATTTCCCCTTTTCTTATAGACATGGGCAAACCCAACTCCAGCTTGTTTGCCAATTCGGAAAGGTTTGCCTTGCTCACCTCCTGTAAAACTCCCAAAGTGACTTCTTCCACCCCTAGAAAACTCTTAGCGACTGAAAGAACCATTACTACCCAAGGTACACCTTGTTTAAACCAACCAAACTCAACACCCAGAACAAAAAACAAACACCTACCAATCACTGCCTTTGAGTCTAGCAAACCTAAACCCAAACTGGAATTAGAGATTTTGATCCCAACAAGGGCCCCAATTTGTTATGGACCAGACCAAACTCCATCAAACTATTTTAAGAATGTGGCCTCGACCCTAAGTCTTTTTTATTTTAAAGGTAGATATAATGTGCTGTGTTCCAGATGCAATTCGATTAATCAAACTACTCAACTTAATTCTATTGGGAAACTTAATAGACTAATAGATACGGTAACTATTACTAATAAACTGTTCCAATATAGTAACATCTCAAACACACCCTTTGGCAAAAAGGCAAATTCAGAAAAACATATTTTTCTCACAGGTAGTAAATACATGGTAATCGTTGATGTAAAGGCTCTGACTTATAATTACATTAGGTAAGGACTAATCTATTTTCTTGGTGTGTTCATATCCATGTGCCTCTCTCTTTCTAGATTTACAAAGTTTTCTAACACCAAGCACACTGTGAAATTTATACACAGTGATATCCAGCTCTGTGACATCAGTGCAAGATTGCTTCAAATTCCTGATGCTCTTATGCAGCAACATTCATTTTAAGATCTCCGGGTTGCTTTAATGCTGGCTTCAGACATACTGCAGAGCCACATTTTGGAGGCTCAGTGCACCAATGCCTGTACTATTTCACATCTCCAATGTCAGAATCTCCAATGTCAGAATATGCCACTTTCACTCTCGAAGACCCAGAATCTGTATATGTTCATAGTCCCAGTTTCAGTGCCTGCCCCATTTTCAATTGAGCCTCTTCTAGTAGATTTGAATGTGTACCATTGTTATGTGTGTTTTAATTAATTACTAAATGCCATAATCAGGGTGGACACAATTTCATCATAATATTTGAGGTGTGGTCAGAAAGCCTATTCCCTTAGATCCTGCATAATTTGGCTAAGGAAGCAATAAGCAAGGTGCTTGTTCCATTGTCAGATGTGTATCTAGTTGTTACGGAAAATCTTACTGTTCAACTTGTGAATGAGACTGAGCCAACAGGAAACTCACCAATGAGAAAGCTTTTTCCAACAGGAAGGCAAAGGTTCATGGAATCACATTCTCTCACAGCAAACTGATGAGAATCTAATTTTCCATTCATATATTCAATTACATTATTGTATAGTGTATCCACCCAGTTGGATTTCAGCCACTTTGGCCACTGGAATGATGTTTAAAATGTGTTTAAAATAGTTTGCAAAGCTTTTGGTCCTGAAATCTAAAAGGGAAAAGAGAGACCAGTGTTGCAGAAAACTATTTAATTGGTGTTTCAATTTAAATTGTACTGTCAATTTTGTCTTCTTTAGCTTTATATCCCACACAAGTTCTAAAATTGTATTAGAAACGAATGCATAAAATCAGAAAAGCCAAGTTGCTCACGAATAAATGTTTTGTATTCTTTCATACTGTACAATGGACAGGCAAACCTATCTCAAAGGGATGTATGTATGGAATATTCCTTTACAGCAATTATGCCGCAAATGCAACTTTTTCATAACTAGACAACAACATAATAACAAGACCTCTTACCATTACTGTCAGCACCTGGAACATGAGACCTAATTTTGAACTGACCCACCAAGGCTGGGAATGGGGTGTTTTCAGGTCAGGTGCCATTTTTCTTGATTTGTCTGGCTTTAAGCTCCATTGAAATCATTATAGTAGGTATCCAGTTGAATATTTTACTAAATTTGCCACTGTGCTTTTGACGAGTATTGATATAATCCATGAACGGTTGCCAATGCTCAATGAGTATAATCATTATGGAGTAAAGAACTACAAAAATTTTGTAGCATGGTGGCACAATGTTTAGCATTGTTGCCTCGCAGCACCAGACAACCAGGTGTAATTTCAGTCTCAAGTGGCTATCTGTGTACAGTTTGCACATTCTCCCCATGTTTGCATGGGTTTCCTCTGGATGCTGAGGTTTCCTCCACAGTCCAAAGCTGTGCAGGTTGGGTGGTTTGGCCATTCTAATTTGTCTGTAGTATCCGGGGATGTGTAGGCTCGGTGAATTAGCTGTGATAACTGTGGGGATAGGGTGAGGATCTGAGTGGGATGCCCCTCAGGGGGTCAATGTAGACTTGATGGGCCAAATGGCTTCTTTCTGCACTTTAGGGATTCTAGTCTATGAATCTGTGAAAAAAAGCTTGTAATGATGCAGTGTCATTCATGTCCTAAGGATGTTCCAAAACATTTTCCAACCATTGAAACAATTTTAAAGTCAGTCAGTATTGGATAGGGTCAAACACATCAGCTTATTGTCAAACAACAAAGTGCATCAAAGAGCAAAAGAATGACCAGATAATTACTTTTTGTGACTTTTTTAAGGGAAGAATGTTAATACACCTCACTTTTCTTCAAAAATGTTTTCATGGAACTGTTTATATCCACTTGAAAAGGCAGAAGGAACTTCAGCTTTCTTTTTCTAAAAGATAGCACTTCCTCAGTACTTAACTGAATTATGTACTCAAACATCAGTGGTGATTCAATCCATGACATCTGACTCAAAGGAAAGAGTGCTGACACAGTCTTTGGTTTACTCAATGGCAGGGTTCAGTAACGATTCTCTGAGTCATGGTACTTATAATCAGAGTGAGCATTTCATCAGGACAGTCAGTTATACAATTTAAATTTCTAATGGTTGTACAGTCCTTATGAAATTATTTCAACAGATTAGGTGTTCTCAGTACTGCATATCTGCATAACGAGAACTGTTTAAATTGTCAATTATTTTTGTTTTTAAAGTAATTCCATGTACATTTCATAGCTATTGTATTCATTGCCTTAAATTGCCATCCATTCAATTTGATGTTATTGTATTATCCATTTTCCATCTGAGTTCACTCGAGCTTCTATCCCATGAATAAAAAGGAATGGCATCAATCTGAATCAATAGCTATGGCTTGAATGGTATTATTCCAGACTGGCAGTGTTGGGAGAACTTGAGGCTAATAATGAGGAGAATAATATGCAGAATATAGTGAATTCTTTCAGAAAACTGCTTAAACTGCTGCCAGCATGGACAACACAGGATCTGCTCTGACTCAGGCGTAGGTTCTACACCAATCAGATTAGGAGGCTAATGGAGTCATGCCACCCCCCGGCTATCAAAATACAGACACATTTTTTTTCCATGAGATAAAGTGAAGGCAAACAGATAGCTCTTGTATCTAAGCATCAGTGACAAATAGAGCTCAGCGCAGACCATACATCAAATAGGAAACGTTGGCTCTTGTTGCAAGTTACAACAATACTATGAACAATATCATTTCAGTATTATAAAGTAATGCTTTTTCCTGTTAAACGTTTTTGAAACAGAATGAAGATTGTTTCCTCTATAGATGGCATAATCCATAACTACACCACATTGCTTTGACCCATGACAGATCCTTGTGCCTAAGTCTTTGCTCCAGAGTCAGAAGGAGTTGTGAAATTTGTTCTAGATGGGAGGGTATAGAATGAAATTGCCCCCAGATTCAGGCTACAGGCATCTACAGGGACTGCCCAGTGCTGAAACCTTAATAAGAACTTAAGATGTAGGAGCAGAAGTAAGTCATTCAGTCCATTGAGTCTGCTATCCCATTCAATTAGATCATGGTTGATATTATAAACTTCAGCTCCACTTTCCTGCTTTTTCCCCGTAATCACTTGACACTATGACAGGCCTGATTCAGTTCTCTGAGACGGCATCCAGTTGTTATAAAAAACATTAGGCCCCCTTTCTTTCATTTCTCACCCACCCTATCCATACCAGTTCATGACTCCACCTATCCAATACCCTTTCAATACCCCATGCCAACAGTGCTAACCTAAGTCAACCAATGCCTGCTCACCTAGCCCCATGGCCCCTTATAGTCTGCATGTCAACCCATGTGTCAGTAATTATCACTTATTTCCCTTAAAACATCCATGCCAGCTCACCCAGTAACACCATGGGCAAACCTCAAGAGACATGTTGTGATGAGGTGGAATAAAGTTCTAAGTATTTATTTTTGCCTTCCCAATACATAAAAGAATCTCCCATTCAAATCCCTTCAAGTACTAAATCCTTTATGAAAAAACTTGATTTCAATAAGCCAACCTTGAAGCTAATCATTTATTAACTTTTTTCAGTTGTCAACTAAACTATGAACTTCAAGTCTCGACTGAGATAATGGTAGATTTTGAAAGGAAGACAAGCAATATTTAGGATATAATGATGATCCTTAGAATAATATCAATAAACAACTATAAAACTTCTAGGACATTGTTTTTCAACTCATAGGCAACCTTTTATTTTGTATTGTTTTAAAGCAATGGGGATTTAAATAACTTAACAGCTTCCATTTTTCTTTACCTTTCACTGACACAGACAGGCCTTTTATTTAATTTTTAAAAGGTTGTGGGTACCTTAATAGTTCTACAGACCTGATTCAGTCTTCAAGCGTATTATGACTATTCTAAAATGAACAACTTGCACACTGCAAGTTAAGGTCCTTCCTGCAGTGAAAAATGGGTCATCTGCATACAGAATTGAATCCAAACAGCCTGCTGAGTACAGATTTCCCTTATGTGTGAATCATGTCCTGCTGCTTTGCCTCTACCAGCAAAAATGAAATCTATTAGATATCTGGAAAAGACTTGGGCGTGGTGGCTCAGTAGTTAGCACTGCTGCCTCATAGTGCCAGGGACCTAGGTTCTATTCCAGCCTCGGGTGACTGTCTGTGTGGAGTTTGCACATTCTCCCTGTGTCTGCATGGGTTTCCTCACACAGTTCAAAGATGTGAAGCAGGTGGTTTAGCCCTGGGAAATGCAGAACTATGGGAAATACGGTAGAGGTTGGGTCTGAGCAGGATGCTCATTGGAGGGTCAGTGTGAACTCTACACTGTAGCAATTCTATGACTTCAGCAGTCAGGGTCTGAATGCTATTTTGGAGTCTCTGCAGAGTTTACATGAAAACCCAGGCCAAAATGTCTGCTCCTCACACCAGTCAATATGTGTTTCAATTTTGATTCTATTCTGCACTACCACCAAATTAAAATTCCCTGAAGTTGATAACCTACCTGTGCATCTGTGATTCCAAGAATCTCGATACTTTAAATGTTTTATATTGGATAGTTTACAAACCACAAATCTGTACTTTTACACTGTGAGGCCCGAGGGATCCAATGATCCAGAAATCAATTGAAACTATTTATGTGGAAATCATTGGATGTCATTGTGGGTAATGGATTGGTAATGCTGAGCCATCGAATTGAATAAATGTTCCAAATCTGCTTTAAATGTAAAATATCTTTTTTTTAAACATTTTTTTTTGGCTGCATTCAGATGGTGAGTGCATTTAAAGGCTTTATTTAGAAAAGGTTAGTGATAGTGATAATGAATCCAAACAGTCACAATGTGCTATTCAGGCATAATGGACAAGAACGGAAGTTTTTTTATAAAAAATGTAATTGTAATGAAGTAGAAATGTGTTGATTGATGAATAAGGGTTTTTGTTTTGTTCTTCCCTTGGAATCAGCTGAACTTTTACAATTTTAACTTTCTATAGAAAAGTAACTGAAGATTAAACTATTAAGATTCGTAACTGTTCAGGTGAAAAAATAGCCGTTGGTTCCTTAACGTTATCTATTCCTTTTCTAAAGAGGGTCTGCGTGACCCACAGATGAACTCATTTGAATCTTATGCTAACAGCTCCTGATGGTACTGTATTAATTAGTCTAAAGAACTGGAATAAAAGCACTTATGCCAGCCAAAAAAATAAAGTACAGGATGTTAGTAAGGATATCAAATTGATAAAGTGAAGGAAAAATTGGAAAAAAGAAGTGGCTGAACAGGTGATAATTCAATTAGTCAAAGAGAAGTTGCCACCTATAAAAACCTAGGATAGGTGCTCTCTGATCAGTCAGAAATTAAAACCAGATGCTAGTAATTAACAAACCCAGTTGCTTTGAATTTCAGTAGAAACAGCAGTAACATTTTCAGCACAAACTTTGTAGTTTAGAAGTTAGATCTCCTGTCCTCTTGAATATCCCTGAAAGTGCAGCTGTGTCTGCTCCAATAAATTTTACAACTACTTTGATCTGTTTCAGTAATAAATTTCATCCACAAAATTGCCTCTTTGCCAGTTTAGGAAACTGCAGGTTAGAAGTAATTCGATATCTGGTACTAATGAAAAGGTTACTTAATCCTTCATTCACTAATTGATATGAATGTTATGGACACTCTAAATCATATAGTATGTATAAAACAGACACTTTAGTGGGATAATACAAGTAAATCCAACCTTGGGCTCAGAGAGCACTAATTCCTGAAGATTATCCTGCTGAACTCTATTTAAGTTAAATGACTGAAGGCAGCTGATATGAGTTTCTAATATATTTTTACATTGATTCAGCAAAGAAGAAATTAACAATAGTGTATATTTTATAGCTCCTCTAGTGTAATAAAATGTTCTAATTTTGCAGATGCATAATGATATGAAATTTGAGGCCATATTATGGAGAACAAAAGAATGATAATAGAGATAGCATTTAAGGAATATCTGAAAGAGAGCTACAGAGGTAGATATGTACTTAGATGGTATTCCAGAGTTCAGAATCTTGGAAGCTGAATGCAGCCTATGCAAAGCAAACATGGCCAACTGCAGGTTTAGTCATTTATGTAGTCAAGCTTCAATGAGATTGGTTAATTCAGGTAAACATTGAGGGATCAGTAATATGGTCTAGATGCACTGAACTGACCAATGTGAGAATAATTTAAGTATTTGATGGTTTCATAGATCTGCCAAAACCTTAGTGAGAGACCAATGGAAAATTTCCAAATTGGAACACACCTGCCATAAAGTTGAATTTATCAAGTCATGCAATGAACAAGTCATCAACTGATACATCTTGTATATTGATGGTCTGGCAACTCAAAATTGTTGGTTATAACATGATATGCTCACAAAATCTTTGAGAGCTTAAGAAAGCACAGTGATGAGTGTTCAAAACTAAGAATGCACAGATGATGAGTATCCAGAACTTTAGAAATTCTTCTAAGAAGCCAATCAAGTGGAAGAAGTGTTATAAAATTTTATTAGGACACTAGTTGCTTATCTTATATGGATTGGAAGGAGAGATTAAATTGGAATAAAAGGGGATAAAGTTGGATGTTGGTTGACATAAACTGAGATAGATTCTTTCCAAATTTATTGCTATAGCTACTTTGCTAAGCTTTGCAGATTGATCAACTCTTTAAAGAGAACCTAGGAACTGGGTAGTGACTGTCAATTACAACTATGTTGTAGAAAATCTCAAGGTATTTTACTTACATTGCAATTAAGTAACAAGAAGAAATAGACTGTTTATCATGATCTGCAACCAACGTGAACCTTCTAGTAAATGTAATCTAATGAGGGTCATATGACTTAACAGTTTTGAGTGTAACTAGTTGTAGGATTGAATTAGCTGGGAGAGAAGGTACTTTCTGTTGAGTGAATCAGATTTTCCAGGAGTTACTGTCACTGTAACAGCTTTATTCTATTTTATTCTGTGCTCCAAAATCCTGCTACTTAGACTGTTGTGCCTGTGACACTTGAATAACTTACGTGCTATTGAACATATCAAATAAGTTTCCTGTTCCGTGTTGCACAGTGTCAGAATTGGTCTTTCCTTGAACATGCACAACGGGACAGTTTGTTGCATGAAAACTCCCTTCACTCACTCATACCCCAAAAAGATAGCAGGAGAGTGACAAGTGAAAGGACATTTTCAGATAAAAATCTCAAAGTACAGGCTTCCCATGCATCTTACTACATTTAGCAAGACACTTTAACCATTTTTTTCAACAGGTTTCCCACCAACAGCTAACAGCATTGACAGGCAAGATGTGCATGGCAAGAGTGGATGCCAGGTAAGTCTGACATTGTTAGCAAAGGATTTACACAGGTAGTTGAGGTGAATTAGATATTGTTTTGCAGGATGGGATGTTAATGGTGAATTCAAGGTCATGGGGTGGCAGGATATGGACAACCTGGGAGGTTGGAGTACATGAAACAATATGACTGAAAGACACAGAGATTTTAGTGAAGTATGGGCACATTGAATATCACATGAGGCTGGAATTTGGACATTCTGGGGTGAATCATTTGACACAGAACACAACTTTGGTGCGTTGTGGGAAGGAACCCTGACACAGAAACAGTGCAATAAAGGCACTTTGCCTGCCAGAAATGCAGGAATTCCAGCCACCAGAAGTAAAAACAGTTAAAATAGTGGCATATAACTTTGAATGATTTTCATGATCAATCAAAATCCTGGGAGTGAGTTGTCTGCCCATCCCACCCCAATCCAGTTCCATTAAAATCACAAGTAAACGAGTTGAGACCATACTTGAGAATTTAAAATACAAATTTTCTACTCATTCCCTGCCATTGCTCTAGAGGGTTAAAATCTATTCATTTGTTCCATTTTCTTTTCACAAAATAACATTAGGGTTAGCATGATATTTACACCTGAGAAAACTCACAACTTGTCCTGTTAAGATAATATGGATATTTTCATCTATCCTTTAGCTTGGTGTTGAGCCAATATATCTCTTTCGTCTGGGGATCTGCTCACTTACGTTCCAAGTGCTGAAACCAAGCTTATGCTCAATGTATTAAAGTATTTAACTTGCAAGATGATAGCTAACGTAAGTATAAAGTAACTGTTTCTTCATTTGAGTGTAACACAAGGTTTTTTAAGAAGCTGTACCATATCCACCCTCCTGGTTTCCTTTGTGACTACAAAAATCTGATATTTTCAGTTACTTTCATTCTTTTGATGCAGATGTATTTATCCCTATATTTTTGATTTATAATGATAATAAATGTCCCATTACAACTTTTGGTGATCTTCTTTCAATCTGTCCAATGTCTGTCTATAATTTTTTGTTAGTAGTGACTGAAACTGGAAATATGTTATACAGCATTGGCAAAGCTCGGGTTGTGGATGATATGAAGGAGAGTTCATCGTGCCGTTTTGTTGCTAGCTGATGTTTGTGTATTTCTCCTTAATATCTGTACATTCAGGCAATGAAGGCCATCAGTTTATCTGGGACAAAGTAACCATAGTAGACCAAGCCAAACCTAGACATGCACGGGAATTCCTAGAGGCACAGTTCTCCACCCATACTTCAATCAACAAACATATAGAATTGGACCCCATATATAAACCCACGCAGATCAAAACCGGAAATGATAGTACTCACCATAATGGTCCCGACAATATAAATTCCAAGTAGAGTAGAATAACTTTGCTTCATCAGAGGCTCCACTGATGATGTCACCTAGCATGGTGATGAAACGTCTGAACAAAAACAAGTCAGCTCAGCGAGCAAGTCAACAACCTCATAATATACAGCCTTTCAGTATTCTTATTGAGGGATAGGATTTTAATATGTGTGTTACTAATAACCAGTATTTATAGCTCATCCCTAATTGCCCCAAAGAAGGTATTAAGTAGTCTTCTTAAACCACTCTATTGCATATGGTATGAATATTTCAGTAGATTAATTAGTAAAGTTAGGTCACATGGGATTGAGGGTGAGCTTGCCAAGTGGATACATAATTGGCTCAACATCAGGAGACAGAGAA
This sequence comes from Rhincodon typus, assembly GCF_021869965.1. Taxonomy (NCBI): domain Eukaryota; kingdom Metazoa; phylum Chordata; class Chondrichthyes; order Orectolobiformes; family Rhincodontidae; genus Rhincodon; species Rhincodon typus. Next base: position 52,612,501 of record NC_063346.1, read on the forward strand.
TGGTGGTGGAGGCTGGTTTTCTGGACTGGTGGCCTGTCACCAGCAGTGTTCCATAAGGATTGGTTCTGCTGTTCTTTTGTTTGTCATTTATATAAATGCTTTGGATGAGAATACAGAAGGCATGGTTAGTAAGTTTGTGAATGACACCAAAATTGGTGGCATAGTCGACAGTGAAGAAGGTTTTCTAAGATTACAAAGGAATCTTGATCAAATGGGTCAATGGACTGAAAAATGGCAGTGGAGTTCAATCTGGATAAATGTGAAGTATTGCATTTTGGTACAAACAAGGGTAGGCCTTATACAATTAATGGTAAGGCCTTGGGTAGTGTTATAGAACAGAGGGACCTAGGGGTGCAGGTACAGAATTGTTTGAAGTTTGTGTCACTTTGCGTCACGGTGGTTAAAAAAGCATTTAGCATACTTGTTTTCATTGCTCAGTCCATTGAGTGTAGGAGTTGGGAAGTCATGTTGAGGTTGTATAGGACATTTGTGAAGCCTCTCCTGGAGTACTATGTCAGTTCAGGTTGCCCAGTTATAGGAAGGATATTATTAAGCTGGAGAGGAGTCAGAAGAGATTTACCGGGATGTTTCCAGGAATGGAAGGTTTGATAGGATACCTGGAACATTTTTCACTGGAGCATAGGAGGTTGAGAGGTAACCTTATAGAAGTTTATAAAATCATGAAGAGTATAGATGGGGTTAGTGGTAGGTGTCTTTTCCCTAGGATGGGGGATTTCAAGACTAGGTGGCACATTTTTAAGGTGAGAGGAGAAAGATTTAACAAAGACATGAGGAGCAAATTTTTTACTGAGACGGTGGTTCACGTGTGGAATGAATTTCCTGATGAAGTGGTGGATGGGGCACAATTACAATGTTTAAAAGACATTTGGATAAGAACATAAATAGGAAAGGTTTGGAGCGATATGGGCCAGGAACAGGCAGGTGGGACTAGCTTAGTTTGGGATTATGTTCGGCATGGACGAGTAGGACCAAATGGTCTGCTTCAGTGCTGTTTGACTCTATGTCTCTATATTAAGTACAGAGCTCCAAAATTTTGCTATTAAGTAGGGATTTCCAGAAGTTTGACCCAACAATGGTGATCGCCGTGTGGAATCTTCATCATTCCTGCACTTACTAATCTTGGATGGGAAAAAGAGGTTGATGCTTGAAGGTTTGCGAGAAGAAAGTTTCAGTATATGACTTTTTAAAATTCTTGATGTTATTCTGACTACTTCTACCCCGAAACTGGCAAACAAAGAAAATCTGGAAGCAAAAATAATAATTCAATTGATTGAATTATCCAGGTAATGTGCCTGTTCCCTTCAAACAAAAGTTTGGGGGATAAACGCTCCCTGATGTTTTACAGTGGCAAAGCTTTGACCAATCAGACTCAATCTAACTTTTACGAATTTAGACAATTTTGTTTTATTCACTCATAGGACATGGGCATCCCTGGCTGTGCCAGCATTTATTCCCCATCCCTTGTTACCCTTGAGAAGGTGGTGGTGAGCTGCCTTCTTGAACCGCTGCAATCCAGAAGCTGTTGGTAGACCCACAAGGAATGGAATTGTATTTCCAAATCAGGATGGTGTGTGGCTTGAAGGGGAACTTACAGGTAATGGTGTTCCCATGTATCTGCTGCACTTGTACTTCTAGATGGAAGCGCTTATGGGTTTTGAAAGGTGCTGTCTAAGGATTTTTGGTGAAATTCTGGTGTGCATCCTATAGATACTGGACAGTGCTGCTAAAGAGCATTGGTAGTGGAGGTAGTGGACATTTGTGGATGTGGTGCCAATCAAGTGGGCTGCTTTGTCTTGGATGGTGTCAAGCTTCTTGAATGTTATTGCAGCTGCATTCAGCCAGCAAATGGGGAGTATTCCATCACAGTTCTGACTTGTGTCTTGTAGATGGTGGACAGGCCTTGGGGAGTCAGGAAGTTAATTACTTGCTGCAGTATTCCTAGACTGTAGCCTGCTTTTATGGCTACTGCATTTATATGGCGAGTCCAGTTGAGTTTCTAGCCACTGGATGTTGGCAGGCAGGTAGGAATGCGGTGATAATATTGCCATTAAATGTCAGGTATCAAGAGTCGATAGTTAGATTGTGTTTTAATAAAGCTTCAGCTTTAATTGTTGCACTATGTGCTGGGCTTTTCCATCATTGAGGATGAAGGTATCTGAGGAGCCTCATCCTCTAGTAAGTTGTTTAATTGTCCACGACCATTCATGATTGAATGTGGAAGAACTGTAGTGTTTAGTTCTGATCTGTTGCTTGTGGTATTGCCTAGCTATGCCTATCACTTGAGGGATGCAAAGGCATAGTGGTATTATTGCTAGACTATTAAACCAAAAACTCAGCTGATCTGGGGATCTGGGTTTGAATCCTACGACAACAGATGGTGGAATTTGAATTCAATAAATATCTGGAATTAAGATGCTAATGATGACCATTGTTGGGAAAAACACATTTCGTTCACTAATGTCCTTCAGGGAAGAAAATCTGCCTCAAGTGGTCTGGCACATGACTCCAGACCCACAGCAATATCGTTGAATCTCAACTGCTCTCTGAAATGGGCTAGCAAACCATTCAGTTTTATCAATTGCTACAAAGTCTAAACAATGAGCCTCATTCCATAATAAAAAAGGCTTGGGGCATAACAGTTTCCTGGCATATTCTCCACATTCTCCGTGGCAATGCCTTGACAATTCAGAGTCCATTATCCATTAGTCTGCGCCCCTTTTTCTCATGCAGTGAAAAATTATATTCATTTTGAAATTCGGTCTTCTTGTGTCTGTTCTTATAAACGCTAGATGAAAGCTTTACTCTTTTGTCATCAATACTCAAAGTTTCTATTACTATGTGACAAATTTAAAATTATTACCTAATGCACTTAGTAGATGTTCTGTCACTGCAATCACAACAAAATAGTTGGCATTTTATTTCTGACTGTCATATATTGCCAGGTCAGAGCATTTTTTTGTTGTATTGTAGTCTCTGCTATCCTCTCTGTTGGGAGGCGTAAGTGAAGTTAGTTCAATAATAGTTACTTGCAGTGATTCAGTTATTATTATTCGGTGTGATACACAACAGAATAGTGGTGGCGAAACTAGGATAGAATTTTGCATTTTATTTGGAAAATTAAGGACCGAAGAATATTATGATGTATTTTTGGAACTTCTTAAATCGATTTTGAGGAAGTTTGAACAATGTGAAAGATTGCTTCTTGTGCAAATTTTTCTGGTACACAATGAGTCAGCATGGTACGTAATTGAAGAAAAAGACACTGAAGGCTTATTTGGGGACAATGGGTGGATTCTTCATCCCTAACAAAGAGAACTGGAGTAATTATGAATGAGGGTTTCACATTTGGCTGAAAAAAAGTCAAGGAGGAGACGAAGATAAAGTAAATGCTTTCGTCACCATGATTCTTTTGATGCAGTTTTTGATAAATGTTGTCTGTGAGAGCCCAGTTCGATGGTACTTGCTGAAATTCATAAAATTCTGTACTTCGACCACAAGATAAAAACAAAATTGCATTGAAAATTATGTTCTGTCAGTGGAAACAGTTGCCAAGTGAGGCTGGCCGATTACATTCTCAAATTAAAGACACTCTTACCATCGTAAGTATGACTTGAATTCATTGACCAAATTGACCTTAGAGACAGGTTTATGTCTCTCTAGAAAGCTGACATGAAAGAAGACATGCAATGAGGCCATAATCATAAAAATGGCAGAAAGGGATAGTTGCAAATTGCGAATGAGTTCTTTTCCTTAACCAGTAGGTGTAATCCACCAGATTTCAGCAAGATCCATGCCATGGCAATAGCAGTCAGAAGTTTAAATGCTATAGTTGCCATGGTAGCCACCAACCATTTAAATGTTCCTATTTCTATTCTAAGATGACAGTGGAAAAGTTGCTCTAATTCAGATGGTGCACATGATACAAGTCCAGGGTCACAGCTGTGCACAACTAGTTGAGTTTGGGTAGATCTGAAGCTAATTCAGGAGTCTGGGTGTCTTTGAATCTGTATATGACAAATGTTAAAACATAAATTGATGTTATCAAGAAGGAAGAATTGTACTCAGTGAGAGTGCAAGGAAAACAGCACAAAGCAGACGAGAATAAATGCCTGAAGATAAAATGCCAACATTCACAGTAGAAATGAAAGTCTTAGGACTTACTTCCATGGCTGACACAGCTACAACAATGCCTATTGTGATGGAAGAAAAGTACAAGACATTCCTAAGTCACATTCCCTTGAGTGAAGATTACAATATTCCAGTGTTAGGTCAAGTTAGTATTAGAGTGGATTTCAATGGTTCATCCCATTTCTTGCCATTGGTGATGTTCAGAAGAATTAAAGTCACCATGATAGGAAGAAATTGACTTCAGAAGGTATGATTACACTGAGGTGAGTTATTTACATTAGGGACAAATAAGAGTACATTTGACATTGAGGAAATGCTAAAAGAATACAACATGGAATTTGAGTAGGAGAAAATGATAAAACTAATCATTGCAAGGCAGAAGTCAAGATAAAGGACAATGTACAGTTAACGTTAGGTAAGAGCCTTACTTGTAAGTCAAGAGCTATCTAGCTTAGAAAAAAGTTTCTCAAACACAAGAAAGCCATGGGAATAAGTACATATCAATTTATTTGAGGTGTAATGGAAAGAGTACTTTGTTTCGGTTAATAGCTGTAGAAAGTTGATCAATGTTGAGCATTTGCCCAGTATACAAGTGCAAAAAAACTATTGAAGTTTTGAGCAGTTGGTTTTAAACATATACATTGGCAGATATGTTGGTGTCAGATAATGGTTTGCAGTTTACACCAGTAGAGTTTGAAGTATGTCTGAGTAAGAATGGAATCAAACATATTCTAATACCTCTGTCACCCTGCTTCAAATGGTGCTGCAGAAAGAAGTGTACAGATCATAAAGAGATCTTTGTGGAAGTATTTCCTTCATGACAAGCTAAACAGTAATTTCCATGCTTCTTTTTGGCACAAGCTAGACAATTTATGTTCTTTTATAGAATAATTCCACAACCAACAATGGGATATTCCCTTACGATTTAGTGTTTAAACATACTCCTTGGATGACATTTAGCTTGCTTAAGACTGACATCAATAGCAAAGTAAGAGAAAAGCCAAAACAAAGCAAGGAAGAGTCATGATACACCAGGCATTAAATTTAGAATTCAGCGCTGGTTAGAAGGTCCTGGTGGAAAACCATCAAGATGATAAGGAGCAGTATATGATTGGAATTTTAGTTAAGAGATCAGATGTATTCACATATCTTGTGAAGAATGGGAAGGGGCTGTGTCAGTGTCATGTAAATCATTTACATGTAAAATGAAACCTCACAAAGGGTGTGCATAAAAACCTTCCATAATCCAAATTCCTTCTACAGCACAAATTTGAAGTCAGAAAGAAAGTGAAAGTCTAAGTGCAAGTTTGCCAGCCTTACAGAATCTAGTGGTGGAACAAAGTGAGCCAACCTCTTTGATTAAGCCAAATAAATCAATGTCACAGTTTCAACTGTTGAGTGACGTTGGTAGTCAAAATCAAATTTGACAGATTTGACAGTCAGAGATCGATGCTGGGAGATCTGAGTCAAGCTAATGGAAATAGGAGATAGAAAGAGATAGAAGCCAGATTTGTTAACTGAAAAGCCGAATTAAGAAGGAAGTTGATGTTTTTAATGAATCCTTGTTGAATGATGATTCTTCTATTAAATACATACTGATGTTAAGAATAATCTTTTTTTAACATATAAATTACTCTTGAAATCAGTCATATATGTTTTGAGTGTGATTACAGTGAAGCAAGTACGCAACCCAACTTGTTAAATTTTCAGGTATATTTGACCTTGGTTTAATGTCTACCTGTGCATTTTTATATGTGTACCATTTCACATTCTAATGTGTAAGTTATTTCTTAAATAAGGAAAGTTGTTTCTTAAATAAGGAAGTCATGAAGTATGTTGAAAGATCTGAGCATTTTGTTATATCACTGTCTGTGTTGAGTATAAATAATATTAATTAGTTCACTAATGGCTTTCTGCAGTATTGAACATGTTAGTTTCAGTTCAATAGACTATTTTGACCACATTTGATGTTGGTAGGAAATGGCAGTTTGCTAAGTATCATTGCAGTAGTGAATAGTACAAAGGAATATTCTGCTCAACAGTGTGGCTATAATTTATTACAGTGGAGGTTTTGGAGGGGTCTAAGTAGCTATTAGTCACTTGAAAAATGTTTCAAGTTTATCACAGAGAGTTTTGCTACAAAATGTGTTCTCATAAAACCCACATCTGAAAATCACATGCTCTAGCAGCTACATTTCAATTTGTTATCATGGCGGAATAAGATGTTTTCCTTCAATTTTAATTAAAAGCAAAGCCTGGTCCCACATCTAATAATTTAATTGTTTTGAACATTATCACTGTGCAATGTGTCATTTAATATGTAGTCTTTTTTCCACTATTTTAACACTAGTCTTGTTGTTTTATAACTAAATTTGCATTTTTAAAAGCGGTAATATGCATTATTTTACATTTATTAAAGTAGGGGTCCCAGGACTGATCCCTAGAGAGAAATGTAAATCTGCTATTGCTGCCTAAGTAGAGCTATTAGTGTTGAAAACTACCTTTTTTTTCTTTTTGAGCCCATTTATAATTTAAAGTGCAACTTCACTTGATCTCATGAACTTTCACATTATAACTCTTGTGAAAAAACATAATCGATTATTTTTGAATATATGATATCCATTAATTCTTACACCACAAAGAATTATACTAAATTAATCAAGCATGACCTACTTTTTATATACCTATCTTGGCTGAGATTTATGGCATCTACTCTCTTGATGGTCTTGAATTACTTCCTCTGCAACTCAACTATTTTTCTCACTGTAACTGTTAGGCCTATAATACTCAAGTTTTGGTTCTGAAGTTTTATAAAGATGCATAACACATCTGGTGTGTTAAAGTCTACATGTAGTCTCTCTCTATCCCTGTAGTCAGGACCTCAGTGTATATATCATGTTTCTACAAGCAATCAGGATCTCCATATGTAGTATCATTAGCAGGCTATTCTTCAGCCAGCTAAATCTCTCTACTCTAACACACTCTTTTCAGCAATTAAAAAAAACTCCTGGCTCTATATCCTCTTCAGTTTTCTATTTCCACAGGCTATTAAGCCCTAAGCTTGTTATCCATAAACTTTTGAATTACTGTATTTTTCCTATTTTTACAACTTTGGCGTCTTGCATTATGAGGTTTGGCCCTTTGGCTAGGTTTCTGAGTTCTAAAAAGTGCTTTCTATCCTGTTTCTTGACAATGGGAGGCTGATATCATTGGGCTTTTGAGTGTCTCATTTCATGTATGCTGATTGTCTGGAGACCCGTTTGCTGAGTTAGAGAATTATGCCAAACAACTTAGGTGGGGCATGAATCCAAAGTGTTCCTGTCAAAGGGCACAGATGTAGCTTATTCAGCAAATTAATGTTTAGTACAACTGGCGTAACTATGAGTAACATTTAAAAGAAAGAAGACAAAGCTTTGCTTTGTTGACTTTAAACTGGGTGTTCTTCTAAGTAAGGACTCTATCTTTACCAGCAAATTACATGAAGCTGCTGCACTATATACACTAATAAGTTGTAAGTGTGAGTAGTTTGACAAGGCAGCTAGACACTTTTGTACAGCCTGGAGAGCAGATGTCTAGATAGTTGCATCTTAGCATAAACCTGAGTTCAGATATTGTACTTTGAATTTTCAGCTAATATTTGGCATCACGAGAAGCAAAACCCATTACAAATCACAGTGTCCTTCCACAAGCAGAAGTATCATTTAGCTACAGACAGGAAAAGAAAACAGTGTGGTGATTTCAAGCAGCTTTTAATCAGGATAATTACAAAAGCAGCTGAGCTGGATGTTAAAAGCTCATGGGCGGTGCTCCCCGTCTCCTAGGGCTTTTTCTGTTTCAATCTCCTAAAAATCTTTAACATATCCCCTCCCCCTCCCAGTGGTGGGTGACCACATTTCCTTTAATGTGGTGAACAGACGTGCACACCAGAACTCAGGCACAAACTCAAATTTCAGTCAGGACCTGAGCTATTCTATGCACATATGCTAACTGTCTTTGGGTGGTAGTTAATGCTAACTGTTCATAGCCTCTGTGAACCATCAAAATTGCCTGTAAAATGCAGAATCTTGCTACCCAAGTGATTGCTTCATGCTGCCACATGAAGATATAATTGTATAATCTCAGTGTGATCAGAGGAATAAGGATAGTCACATCTTTATAGGAGTGGAGATAACTACACTTGTTTATCAGAATCTTTCTTTCTTCCTCCCCACAGTCTTTGCTTAAAACTTCTGTGATGTGGCACACTCCCAAGATCTTCTGGTTATTGTTTAATATCATTGCGATTCTTTCTTACATCTGATCTGAGTGCTAGGATTTTGCATTGTTTGCATCATAAGGGAAAAGGACCTGCCTGCTTCCTCAGTATTTGAGGTGTGGCCCGAGCCCTGGATGTGACCCAGGCCTGGGCCCCTTTAGGGCCGGAAAAACTGTGTCCATGGCAACAGCTTGAGATTTCTTCCTTGCTGTGTTTTGCAGCTGCATGGCGGGCTCTTCTACTGCAGCTGAGTCTCAGCAGTTATGGAGAGCAGACAGGTCAAGGAGCTGACTACTGTACAACAGAGTTGATAGTAACACTGAGCAGATAGGATCTAAACGGGCTTATCTGAATCTTAGCACAATACGTAAACCTTAGAGAGAAGCAAGAGATCAAGAGGTCAGAGGTTTGCAAGTTGTTCAATATTTTAAAACACACTTGTCTCAGTTTTAAAGCTGGATTTTCTAAATGAAGAAAGCTATAAATGTAAGGTCCTGCTTACTTCTGGATGCTTCATTTCTGGTGATCTTACATATGGTATTTGTAAAAACTTAATTCAGGCTTTCAGAATCTGAGACTAATAGAAAACATTCTCCCACTGGGATTAATACAGGTGCTGTTTATGTTTTGTGACTCTTTATTTGGGAGAAATGTGTATCTGGGTTCCTTGAGGGGGGAAATAAGATGCTAATGTTTGATCCAAATGAATTAATTGTTGTGGAGCTCCATTCAGTTATTTTCCACAGCTATGCTTTCCTTTCCCATTCTCAGTTCAACCTTGTGTCTCTTAGAGATTTGAGAGAGTGGAACGGAAGACCCAGCATTGCTGTAAACCATTTGTTCTGTGGTGGGGCGGGGGGGATTGGTTTCATTTCAAGGGATTTAATTTCCACAAGAAACAATTTTTGATCTGGTAATGCACAGCACATGGAGTAAAGACTGCCTCAGCTGTCTGGTGTCCTCTGAAAAGTCATTATGTGCATCTCTGCTGCCCCCTACTGATTGCATGAAATCTGTTGTGTAAGAAATAAATGATACATTTCTAATTTGGTCATGATGTGGCGGTGTCCATGTTGGACTGGGATGGACAAGGTCAGAAATCACATGCCACCAGGTTATGGTCCAACAGGTTTATTTGAAAACACCAGCTTTCGGAGCCTCACTTCTCCTTCAGGTGTTAGACTATAAAGATGTGACTAACAGGACACACAACTCTGGAGTGGGAGAATGTCATCCCTGATCCCAAGGTACTGTCTAAGGAAAAGAAAAAGACATGGACCAATGTAACTGCCTTCAGTTGGTGTATGATTAAGTGAGGACCTTTCCCAGTGAAATGAAATGACACAAATAATGTTCCTCACTAAGTTTAAGATAGGAGAAATTCTCTGTAAAGATCTTGTGTTATGATCCTGGTTGATGATAATACTAGACAAGTCAAAACCCAGAGTGAGGCCTGGCTTAATAGACCACACTTTAGTTTTTATTTACCATCATGGTCATTCTCTGAACACATTCACAAGAGGCTGTCAATGTACTTTTAACAAAAGAACAGAAAATATGATTATTCAAAACAAAAATAATCTATATTACACCTTACAAGAACAGTTTAAAAGGTCGTCTTACAAACGTCAGTAAGAAATAATCAGCCTTTTACCCTACAACAACGTTATAGACACTTCAACCTCAGTGAAGGACCACCCTAACTTGACATACATATTCCTTGTCAGATGGCATGGGAACAGTCACTTTCTTTTTGATAAATTCTTGTTCAATGCTATTTTCTTTAATTAATAACTTCTCCTCAGAATTTTAAATTAGCTAGGAACTCAGCTTACTTACTACCTTACATGGGTTCTTTAACCTCGTGTTTTCAACAGCTTTGAAGGATGCAGTCCTTTCTGACACCACTGCAGCCGTCTATTTTTGGATTTCTTATGAGTAACTCAGGACTGTTTTCTCAGCTGCAGTTTGGAACAAACTTCCGATTGAATCCACTCATGCCAAAACATTGCAGAATTTCTTGTTTTTCTTAAGCATGGGAAAATTCACATAGTCCTTAATTTCATTTCTCTATGTAGTCCTTGGCCTTAGAGCCATAGAGACCTACAATACAGAAAAGGCCCTTTGGCCCATCGCATCCATGTAGATCAAAAACAGCCACATATCTATTCTAATCCCATTTTCCAGCCTTGTCTCACACTGCTGCCCATTTACTTTGACAAATTCTCTTTTGGCCAGATTTATAACCAAATTAGTTCTTTGTACCCAATCAAACAATTTAATTAAGTGGCGTAAATGTTCTTCCCAGCTCTGGCAGAACACAACCAAGTTGTTAGGGTAGACAATGCAATTGTACAGTCCTTGAAGGACTTAGTTGATTAATCATAGAAAAAAATTGCTGGTGCATTTTCCTATTCTAAACAGCATGATTTTGCCTTGATAAAGTCCGTCCACTTTACAAAATCCGAAATATCTTTGTCTCTACCATTCAATGGAACTTGCCAATATCCTTTTATCAGGTCAATTTTAATGATGAGTTGTACACATCCAGTTCTTTCACTGCAGCCTTCTAATATTGGAAGAGGGTTGGAGTCCATTTTTGTTATCACACTAACAGTTTTTCACTCGTGGGATGTGGGTGTCCCTAGCTGACCAGCATTTATTGCCTGTTCTTATTTGCTCTTGAGAAGGTGGTGGTGAACTGCCTTCTTGAATTGCTGCAGTTCATGTGTTATAGGTAGAGCCACAATGTTATTAAGGAGGGAATTCAAGGATTTTGACCTAATGATAGTGAAAGAATGACAATACATTTCCAAGTCAGGATGGCGAGTGGCTTGGAGGGGAATTTTCAGGTGGTGATGTTCCCATGTATCTGCTGCCCTTATTCTCTAGATGGAAATGGTCATGGGTTTGGAAGGTGCTGTCTAAGAATATTTGGTGAATTTCTGCAGTGCACCTGGCAGACAGTACACACTTCTGCTAATGAGTGTCAGTAGGAGACAGACTAGATGCTTGTAGATGTGGTGCAAATCGAGCGGGCTGTTTTGTCCTGGATGGTGTCAAGCTTCTTGAGTGTTGTTGGAGCCGCACCCATCCAGGCAAGTGGGGAGTATTCGATCACACTCCTGATTTGTGTATTGTAGACTTTACAATAATCAGTACAGAACCTTTGGATTGAATGTTCACACTTATTGGCAGAGTGTTTTTTTTTGATGGGATTCATTGCAGGCCACCTGCCGTGGCTCCTGTCATCTGTTCTAACCCAATTGTCGACTATTCAGCTTATTAAATATGCAACTGGCTCCTGGAACCATGCAAGAGCGGCAGAAGTGCTTGAAGCTGTGGGGCCTTTGTAACTTTCACTCAATTGGTGTCATTTTAAAATGCGCCTTCACAGCACTTCAGGTGCCACAAGTCAGGTTGTACCCTTCACACTTTGGTCCAGTACTCCTATTTAACCTACAAAATTAAATCTTTACATCTGAAGATGATCTTGAATGTGGTGATTGAAAGAAGCAGAGTGCATTTTTGTCCAGACTGCCTAATAGGCCATGCTACCAGATGCAGCCAGCCCAGATATATACAGCAGCCCAAGTCCGTGTGATCTTCAGGGTCAAATACAATGCTCAACAATGCCAAAAGTAGGTCAATGATGTTCTGCACTCTACAGGAGTAGATACCATTATTTTCTTTCTGCTCACTCACACTTATAGGGCCACCAATACTCACTCTAACTCTTCCTTTGCACACACGTTTCACTAAGGCTCTTGAACTGCAACTCCCACTATTGTATGCCCTGTGTTCACTTTTCAGCTATCACACAACTCATCCTCTCAAGCTGCTAATCCATCATGATCTCTTGTGCCTCCTATTTACCCAACTGGGGACACCTTACTACCACTCCTACCCCTGCATCGCTACTAATGCTTCTCCTATCTATCCATAATACTCAAGTCCTCCCTTTGTGTTGTTACAAGAAAAGATGCCTTGAGCTTCGTTGTTCTATGTTGTGCTGCTCTTCCATTATTGCCAGTGGTAACGTAATCTCATCCTGAACAAGCTTTTAGCCCATTTTTGCAATAATACCCTCCTCTAACTTCTGCAGATGATGGTGGGGCGCTATAAACCACTGCAAGGGACCAATGTAGCTACCCTCACTCCACCTCTGCCTCTGAGGAGAAAGCCACTCAACTCTAAGAGGTTGCACTGGCAAGGCTTTCACCTGCACCTCCACCAACTCAAACATTTTCACCTCTGTGGCTTCTCTTCGTAGATTAAATTTGGGAACACAATCTGGTGAGCACATCACTTACACATCGCTGCAGTTGGTCAAAGAAGAAATATTCGAGGTTGGTGGCATTCAGAGGACTGCCTGAAACTAGACACCTGCTCAGCCTCAGGCAGAAGACAATCCCATGGCCTTGACCATTGATGAATTTTTCAAAATGCACAAAAATGCTTAGGACTTTTAGGCAGGTTGGTCAGAGACAGTTGGTAAACTGGATTGAAGGATAGAGGAATCCATCAATGTTATCAGTGTCATAATGACTTTAGCATGCATCTGTCTAGCTTCCTTAATGGTGACGGCCATGAAGCCCCACTTAGTGTCTGCCAGACATGTGCAAAGACTTATACTCCATCGTGATAGACATTGGTGCTCGGGAAAGGCAAAAGGGGCACAAGGGACATCAACCTCACTCTAGTTGCCCCTTCAGAGAGATACTGGTGCCAGCAGGAGGAACAAGTCAAGAACTTTCCTCTCAGAACACTCCAGAATGATGTGGCCCCCTCCACCACCATCATGGCAGTGATACTGAAGCCTGCAGAAGTCCAAACTGAGTTAGCAAGTCTGGACACTGTAGGCCCAAATGCTTCCTGTCCAACAGGGCTAAATGCAAAGCAAGCTCCCTTCTTTCAGCTATGGATGTTCGGACTGCACTCAGACATATTGGAAATGAAAGGATGAAAAACCCATGCTGAGGGCACATAGGTGGTATAGGTGACGCTTCATTGTAAATTATCTTGCACTTCTCTAAATATATGATCACTTGCACTCTTAAATGTCTTTTCTAGTTTCTTTGTAGCTGTCAGATATGGTGAAGTCACACTTATTTGAGATAGGAACATCCTATTCAGACATCCAAACCATGAAAGAAGTTGTAATGGTCAAACATTGCTCATCTCTCACAAGCAATCGACTTGACTACAGGTAGACATCAGGGATTCATGAACCATGACATTGATGAGTGCAGCCAAGGCTAATTTAGACAACACAGAAACTACAGGCAATGTACAGAGATTGTGTTTGAGCCTGCTCTGCATGGATCATCCACACTTACACCCACATGTGAATCAGTGACACTGCCAAACATCTCTGCATCTGTTATTTTTCAGCTTTTCAAGGGAGTGCATTCCATTCAAGACTGTAAGGTATCATTGGAATTTCATATTTCCATTATCCCTCATAGCTCACTGGTCTGCTGAGAAAACTGCAAAAACACAGCCTGTCCCAGGTTAAACAATGTCCTACAGGATGCTCAAGATTTCAGCACAATTTAGTGTTATACAAACTCTGCAATGTTGAAGATTAATCAATATTGGAAGGGTGAAAATGAACAGCCCTTCAGCCCACTAAGACTGTGCCAATACATGATGTCTTTCTAAACTAAAATCCTTTTGCTTCTACGCTGTACGTACCCTTCTATTCGTTACCTATTAACATGTCTGTTGAAATGCGTCTTAAATGTTGCTATTGTATCCTCCACCACCTCCTCTGGCAGTGCATTCCAGGCACTTATCACCCTCTGTGTAACAAACCTGCCTCTCACATCTCCTCTAAGCTTATCCCCTTTTACCTTAAACCTACAACCCCTATCAATTGACATTCCTACCCTGGGAAAAGGACTCTGACATCCATTCTATCCATGTCTCTTGTAATTTTGTAAACTTTTATCAGGTTGACCCCTCACCCTTTGATGTTAAAGTAAAGACAAACCAAATTTGTCCAATCTCTGCTCATAGCTAATACATTCCAAACTAGTGAACATTCCAATAAAGCATTTCTATGCCCTCTCCAAAGCCCCCACTTCCTTCTGGTGGTGTGGTGACCAGAACTGTGGACAATATTCCAAATATGGCCTAACTAAAGTTCTACACAGCTACAACATGATGTGAATTTTTGTACCCTGTTCCCTGACTGATGAAGGAAAGGATGCCATATGCCTTCTTGACCACCCTATCTACTTATGTTGCCACTTCCATGGAACTTTGGACCTGTATACCCTGATTCCTTGATGTTAGTAAGGGTTCTGACATTTACTGTATACTTCCTTCCTGCATTAGATCTCCCAAAAAGCATTTGAGCAGATTAAAATCCATCGCTATTTCTCCACCCAAGTCTCTATCTACATCCTGTTGTATCCTCTGGCAATCCTCCTCACCATTCACAGCTCCTCCAGTCTTTGTGTTGTCTGCAAACTTACTAATTAGGCCACCTACATGTTCCTCCAAATCATATGACTAACAAACAACAGGAGTACCAGCACTGATCCTTATGGAACATTACTAGTCACAGATCTCCAATCTGAAAAACACCCTTCCACCACTACTCTCTGTCTTCTGTGACTAAGCCAGTTCTGTATCCATTTTACCAGCTCACTGTAGATCCCACGTGCCTTCACCTTTCATATCACCTGCCATGACACGAACCACTACTTATTACAAACGAATGGATTCTAAATAAGAAAAAGCTAGGGAACTATGGACCGGTAAACCTGACATCAATAGTGGGTAAGTTGGAAGGTATTCTGAGGGACAGGATTTACATGCATTTAGAAAGACAAGGACTGATTAGGGAGAGTCAACATGGCTTTGTGCGTGGGAAATCATGTCTCACCAGTTTGATTGAGTTTTTTGATGAAGTGACAAAGAAGATTAATGAAGGCAGAGTGGTAGACATTGTCTATGTGGGCTTCAGAAAGACATTCGACAAGGTTTTGCATGGTAGACTGGTTAGCAAGCTTAGATCACATGGAATCCAGGGGGAGCTAGCTAATTGGAAAGACAATTGGTTTGAAGGTAGGAGACAGAGGGTGGTAGTGGAGGGTTGTTTTGGGACTGGAGGCCTGTGAACAGTGGAGTGCTGCAAAAACTGGTGCTGGGTCCACTGCTTTTCGTCATTTATATAAATGATTTGGATGCGAATATTGGAAGTATGGTAAATAAGTTTGCAAATGACACCAAAATATGTGGTGTAGTGGAGAGTGAGGAAAGTTATGTTAGAGTACAGCGGGACCTTGATCAGATGGGCCAATGGGCAGAGGATGGCAGATTGCGTTAATTTAGGTAAATGTAAGGTGTTGCGTTTTGGTAAGGCAAACCATGGCAAGTACAGTTAATGGTAGGGCCGTGGGGAGTGTTGCCGAGCAAAGAGACCTAGGGGTGCTGGTGCATAGTTCTCTGAGAGGGAGTTGCAGGTAGACAGGGTAGCGAACAATGTGTTTGGCACGCTTGCCTTCATTGGGTAGAGGAGTTGGGATGTCATGTTGCGGCAGTACAGAATGTTGCTTAGGCCACTTTTAGAGTACTGTGTATAGTACCGTCTGCCTGCTATAGAAAGATGTTTTTAAACTTGAAAGGGTTCAGAAAAGTTTTAAGGAATGTTTGCCAGGAATAGAGGATTTGAGCTACAGGGAGAGGCTGAATAGCCTGGGGCTTTTTTCCCTGGAACATTGGAGGCTGAAGGGTGACCTTAAAGACATGTATAAAATCATGAAGCGCATGGAAAGGTCTTTTTCCCACGGTAGGAGAGTCCCAAACTAGAGGGAATAGATTTTTGGTGATACTGAATGATTTAAAAGGAACCTGAAGGGCAACTTTTTCACTCAGAGGGTGGCGTGTGTATGGGAGAAACTGTCAGAGGAAGTAGTGGAGGCGGGCATGATTACAACATTTAAAAGGCATCTGGATGGGTATACGAACAGAAAGAGTTTAGAGGGATGTGGGCCAAATACTGACAAATGGGACTTTGTCAGTTTAGGATATCTGGTTAGCATGGATGAGATGGACCAAACAATCTGTTTCTGTGCTGTTTAACTCCATGACTCTATGACTCTACAAGTAATGGCGCAAGTCAATGGTACTAGTCCTCCGGATTCAATAGGGTGTTCCTTTTGCTTCCCAAGTCCTTTAGTTCTCTCATCTTTGCATTCAGGTTCTCTCACATCTTCACAGGAGGGATATAGAGTGACTGGTTCACAAATTATAAAGTCTGTGACATATTGGCGAAAAACAACAGCATATTAAAAATGGTGGGTGAAAATAAACTTTTTTTAGGCTTTAAGTATTGTACTAAAAAGAAAGGAGAGAGCCACCATCTCCCCTTTCTCTAGTCCAAAGACTTCTGCCAGTATTGTTCACACCCATAAGCTGCTCAGCTACTCAGGAACCAATCAGATAGTTGTTGTCAGGCTGATGAACTTTGGCATCCACAACTCCACAAACCAATTAACAACCTGTTCAGCCAAATCTCGCCATGTACTCTTCTCTATCATTACTCTTTCTATTTCTTTAACTTTCTATTCCTCTTTTCTTCTCTTCATTTCTAATTCAAATCTTTTCATTTTTTTCTCCCTAAGTAAAGTTTTGTGTTTTGTTTATTTTGAACTGAATCCTAGCAAATTCAATCTTTGACATATCCAATTCAGATTTGCCCCTTTTAATTTTAAATATTAAATATTTACTTTGAACATCCCATCCTTACAACATCCTGCTTTTATTCCTGCCTTCAATGTATTTCCTATTCTCTAAACTAAAATAAACTTAATTCTGAAATTCAACCCTGGTATTTTATGAACTGAATTAAAATTTTACTCAATCCTAGATTCTTCTGATATTAAGCAAATGATGATGAATGTTTACCTACCTGTCATAAACCCAAATGTATAAGCAAATTTCTATTAATACTAGTGGTTCTTGCAGTCACCTACTTTATGACAAATGCTGGACTTAAGTTCTGGAAGGACTCCCTGACTTTTTTTTGTAACATATCTAGCTCTATTTTAAAATCCAAATTCCAAAAATTTATATATATACTTACACACCATTAAACACTTTTAATAACTCAGCTACAGCTATCAGAAATCAGTCCATAAAATTTGATGAAGCTCTCTCTAAAAATGCAAGTGGGGGAATTATTCTAATCGCTGATTGCATTTTTAGCTGAGCAAGGTTTACTAAGGCACTAGCTGGAGCATTAGAGGCAATGGCCTGGTGGTGTTATCACTGGACTGTTAATCCAGAGACCCAGATAATGTTCTGGGGATCTGGGTTTGAATCCCGCCACGGCAGATGGTGAAATTTGAATTCAATAAAATATATCTGGAATTAAGAATCTAATGATGACCATGAATCCATTGTCGATTGTCAGGAAAAACCCATCTTGTTCACTAATGACCTATAGGGAGAGAAACTGCCATCCTTACCTGGTCAGGCTTACATGCGACTCCAGACCCACAGCAATGTGGTTGACTCTGAACTGCCCTCTGGGCAATTAGGGATGGGCAATAATTGCTGCCTAGCCAGCAATGCCCTCATCCCATTAATGAATGAAAAAAAGATTAGAGATCAAAATTTACTATTAATCTAATATCAACATTACATGCTGACTGACTTCATAATCTTCCTACCCTTTATACTCCTGACGCAAACTTCCAGGCAAACGGAAAAACGACTTGCCCAAGAATGCATGCATTACAAGGATGCATTTTATACTCTAAATGTTACCCATAGTGTCAAAATGCACACACTAGAAGGTTGAATTTTGCAGCCTGTGATTCATTCACAGGTGCGTAGTCCAAATTCTCCTGTTTTATCCATATTGCCAGCTATCAGCAGGGTCCAAGTTGTCAAACATACATTTTTAAAATAGTGACCTCTACTTGTAGGTTTTCACATTATCCAGGAGAAATTTTTATTTGACCACAATTTGTGGCTGTGGCTTAATATGTTATCTAGAATCAAAGCTCGCCACATATCATTAAACATTGAATTGTATTATCTCAATAATAAATTAAAATCTTGGCTCAGTTATTCAAGGTTACCAGCTACTGTTAGGAGGATAGGACTGGATCGAGTGCAGTAATCTCTCATAATGAGATGCACCGAGTTTTTGGTTACCAGTAAGAGGCTGGATATTATCAGTTGTCTTCATTGAAAAGCGCAATCTTTTATCCACAGACAGTGAATGGTAAACAGAACAAACTTCTATTCAGCACCGTCAAGATAAATACAAATGTTTTATCTTCCATATCTTTCAGATAAAGGCAGTTGATACGTATCCATTTCTGATTGCATAGATTTCAAGTATTGGGAGAATTATAGATAAAACTAAACAATGTATCACTGATATTACAGTACAGCAATGGGTCCTGCAGTACCATTCTTTTCATGATAATTTAAGAAATCTCAGCATGTTTCTCAGCCACAACCTGAATGAAAGTGAATTAATTTCCAAGTGAGAAACAACTGATAATTGATCACTAATGTACTGCTCATGGGTAAACTAAAATAGATTAAAACACTGTACTAGTACGGTCAATGTCATGTGACTATTTTTAGTTTGTTGTTATCTTTACATAAGCATATTCACCGAAAAGAAAGCTTGTCTCCTCTCCTCCAGATTGCCATAGTTAATCTGTATCTGAATCATAATCACTTTGTTAATCTATTAGCCTGTCAGCAAAGCCTGGATCAAACTCATGACGTTGCTGCGACTGGCAGGACATTTTTTGTTAAGACAGTTAGATGTTTATTTATACTTTTGTACTCCTGGCCTAGTTCAAAGCTCACTCATCGCTGTGAATAAGCAAAGGACTGTGTCACTTACTCTTCAGTAGCTACTTGTGAATTATTCACTTTGCATCATTAGCCACGTGGTCGAATAGAACTTCATAGAATGTCTATGGTGTGGAAGCCTGCCGTTCAGCCTATACTGCCCCTCCGAAGAGCATCTCACTCACTCCCTGTAACCCTGCATTTCCCATGAATGATCCACCTCGCCTGCACACAAGGGGCAATATAGCATAACTAATCCATCCAATCTGCACATCTTTGGACTGTAGGATGAAACCAAAGCACCCAGAGGAAACCTAAACAGACACAGGAAAAACGTGTAAACTCCACACAGACAGTTACCCAAGGGTAGAATCAAACCCAGGTCCCTGGCACTGTGAGCCGCTGATCTCAGTGTACTGAGAAGGCCAATCGCCGATCAAGACTTGTCCACAGAAGGTACTTTTTAGCCTCAAATAGTCTTCAGTTTCTCATACAACACTTGACATCATGCATCCCATTGCTGTAGGAACATGGAAACATTTTACCTGTGTTCTGCCATTCAATGAGATAATGGCTGACCTGCAATCTAACTCCATATACCCACCTTTAGCCTCATATATTTTAATATCTTTGGTTGATAAATACCTGTCAATCTAAGTTTTAAATTTGCAATTGGTCATTTCCCATTTATGGAAGAGAGATCCTAATGTCTTCTGCTCATGAAATGCCTGGTTCTAATCAATTGACAATGACCACACATATAAAAGATTGTGCTGAGCACAATAACTAAACTTTAAAATGATCATTATTTGTATTATCTGTATTATCTGTATTATCATTATCTGTATTTCTGTCTGTCTGTCTGACTGTCTCTCTCTCTCTGCCTTCCCTCTATACTCCCCAACCCCTGCCACCCAGCCATACACACACCCATACACACACTGCTAGGCTCTCTAACTAGTGGAAATAACTTGTCCTTTTGAACTCTATCTGCTCTCCTGAGCATTTTAAAACTTTTAATATAAATTATATCTTTGCCTCATAAATTCCAGTGAATACAGTTCATGTTTATATAATCTCTTCTCATAGCTTAACCCTTGAAATCCACAAAATCTAGAATATTGTTAGTGAATCAATGCTGCATTTCCTTGAAGGCCAGTTTAAGGGTCTAAGGGCTTGATGAAGTATTGGTGAACACATGGCAAATGCAGTATAATGTGGATAAACGTGAAGTTATACATTTTGGTATGAAAAACAGAAAGGCAGAGTAGTATTTAAATGGTGATATATTGGGAAATGTGGATATGCAAAAGGGTCTGTACACCAGTCAATGGAAGTAAAAGGTAGATGAAGCAAACAATCAGAAAGGCAAATGGTATGTTGGCCTTTTTTGCAAGAGGATTTGAGTTCAGAGCAAGGATATCTTATTGAAGTTATACTAGGGTGAGTCTGCACCTGAAATATTGCGTGTAATTTGTGGCCTCCCTACCTAAGAGAGAATATACTTCCCATTGAGTGTGCCGCAGATATGGGGGATAGCAGGACTGTCTTGTGAAGAGAGATTGGTTTCACTGGGCCTGTATTCGCTAGAGTTCAGAAAAATGAGAGGGGATCTGATTCAAATGTATGAAATTCTAATGGGGCTAGACAGATAAATGCAGGCAGGATATTTCCCCTAGTTTGGGAATCTAGAAACAGGGACCACAGATGCAGGATACAGGGTAGGCCATTTATGACCAAGATGAAGAAATATTCCTTCATTCAGAGGGTTGTTAACCTTTAGAATTCTCTACCACAGAAAGCTATGGAGGCTAGGTAAATGAGTGTAAGAGATAGCTAAATTTTTAAATATTGGAGACATCGAGGGGTATGTAGAGAAAGTGGAAATATTGAATTGAGATAGAGGATCAGCCATTATCATATTGAAGACAGAGCTGGTGTGAATGGCTCCTGCTCCTAGTTTCTATGTGTTGTTCTAGAAGTGAACACAGTACTCCAGGTAAAACCAAGGCTTTAATGCTGAAGCAGGTCCTCTAGATAGGAATACCATCGTTCCATTAACCTTTTTGATCGATTTTTTTCTGTCCCTATCCTTGGACCCCAACAAAGATTATAGTGTCATAGATTATTATAGCATAGAAATGTCCTTTGACCAATTGAATTGCACTGGTAATCAAGCACCGATCCACTCTAATCCCATTTCCCAGCACTGGGTCCATGGCCCTTATCACATTTCCAAATTAACCTGTTCAAAGGTGTTATTCATCTGGAATAGGTGGGGTATGAAACTGGACCTTCTGGTCCAGAGGTAGGGAGACTATCACAATGCCACAGGATCCCTAATCTATAACCTTCTACACTATGGCATTTAAAGTGTTTGTCTAAATACTTCTTAAATGTTGTAATGGTACTTTTCTCTATCACCTGAAGGGCTCTAGCCCAGGCAATATCCTGTCAATATTCTGTGCACCCTCTCCAGAGGCCACAAGATACAGGAGAAGAATTTGGCCATCCAGCCCATCAAATTTGCTTCACCATTCAATCATGGCTGATAAGAGAAATCACACCTTCCCTTTAGTTTGGTGGCTAGAACTGCACACAGTATTCCAGCTGTGGCTGAATAATATCCTATACAGCTCCATTATAACCTCCCAGTTCTTGGATTTTACCCTTCAACTAATAAAAACAAATATCCAGTTTGCCTTCTTAACCACTGTATCCACTTGTCCTATTGCCTTCATGGATCTATGCACGTGTGCACAAAGGCCTCACTGATCCTCAGTACTATCCAGGGTCCTACTATTCATTGTATATTTCCTTGCTTTGTTAGATCCTTATGGGACATCAGTGGTCACATTGTGTTAAATAATCCTACCAATAATTCATACTTTATGTTTGCTTCCATTCAGTCAATTTTGCAATCAGGTTAATAATTTGTATTTAATTTCAGCTTCAACAATTGAAAAAAGTCTTTACGGCAAGAAAAAGTTACACATGCATTTACACAGAAAGCTATGAGGTGAGTTGGAATCCATGCATATCTCTCCCCTAAATTTTGTCTTAAGTCCCCTGAACTACCTTTGAAGTCAATATTGAATCAATTTCACTTTTCTCTTGCTTGTCATTCTTTGATAAGACTGAGTACAATCTCAACATAATGACCTCTTACAACATAACCAGCTATTTCTTAACTATGTTCAGATTGAACAGTCTTATATAATTAATAGATTTTGACAGTTGCCAAAGATGTCAATGCAAGATAGGTTAATGGAAGCATATTCTATAGTAATAATCAAACAGAATTACA
This sequence comes from Rhincodon typus, assembly GCF_021869965.1. Taxonomy (NCBI): domain Eukaryota; kingdom Metazoa; phylum Chordata; class Chondrichthyes; order Orectolobiformes; family Rhincodontidae; genus Rhincodon; species Rhincodon typus. The sequence continues at coordinate 52,635,045 of NC_063346.1, forward strand.
TATAGAGTTCAATTGCGGGGAGGTGAAACAAATCAGACGTTCTAATTTAGAGCTAGCATGGGCACAACGGCAAAATGGCATTCTTCTGTGTTGTATTGCTATGATTCAACCTTATATATAATCAAGCAGGAAAATGCCATGTCTTCTGTAGTAGGATGTTGCTACATATTCCTTTTCGCACCAAATCTTTTTTTTTTATTTTCAACTTTTATTTTTGCCTTCTCTTCATTCATTTTCCATTGTGATCCTTTTCTGTTAACCTTCTTCCTCATCTCCTTTTCTCTCACTTCTGTTATATTCCTTTACACCTCTTTCTTTTCTCTTTTCTTCCTGCACATCTCTATGACTTTGCTGTGGAGAAACGTCCTTCACAACCTTAATCTTTTCCTGGCAGGGCTCTTAATCTTCCCTCAAATCCCAGAATAGGAATAGCACTTCACATTACACACAGAACTGCAACTTTAAGGAATGGATCCCACCCGGTAACTGCTCCAATACCACAGGTAAATCTAAAGTTGTTTAGATTTTGATGCTTGAATACACACACCTGTTTTATAGCCTTCTGGGGGACAGAAACAGTAAGATATCAGCTAAACTGTCAACTGTATCTGAAGAATTGAAATATATCCGGTACTGTTATTTGTATTTGTTTTTGGATAGGGGGTTGCCTGCTTTACATAGTAGTAGAGAGAAAATAAATGAACAGCAAGTTGCAATATATGCAATTAATTGAACAGCAAAACAATAAAAAATGTTAATGAAGTTCCAGTGACTTAGTCATTATATCTTGCTTATACATTAAGTAGCTGATGTAAAGACTGCAGCATTTCCCAATTCCATTATGGTTGCATATTATCATCTTACAGCAGTTAGTCAGTTTAAAGTCAGTATAATATTGTAGATGCATTAAGCACCATTTTTATTTAGGTTTTCAAAAGATTACAATATTCAGTTTCATCACATGAAAAGAAATAATACAAATCTCAGTTAAAAATTCTGCTTAATCCAGAAAGTTTTGTTCTTTTCATTGTTGCTACAGCATTAATTCACCACTACATAGTTATGTGGTCATTTTATTGGATTATTTACTGTATAAATTTGCTATATTATATATATGTATTGTATAATGAATGTCTAATATTCCAGTGTGCTTAATATCAAATTTAAAATATTAACTGGAGAAACACTGCAGAATGCTGTGGTACAAATGAAACTTCCATCTGTCCCAAAGTTGATCTTCTGTGTCAGAAAGGCCATGAGTGTAAGGTGGTGGTGGTCCCAGTTTGCATGTTAGTTGACCCCTCCAGAATCTGCCAAGGTAAAGGAAAGTATATGATGGCAGTTCAGTGGTAGTGAAGCCCAACTGTGTGTCTGGGGCTAGATCTAGATCAAAGACAAATGGCAGCATCACACAAGAAGTGGGGGACCTATGTGCTTAGCCAATGAATCAATGACCATGAGGATATTATGCCAATTCCAGCAGCAGTCTACCAGTCTTTGCTGATCAGATGTCCCAAATGCACACAACTGAAATTTCCACTAACCTGTTGGGAATAGTAATAGGAAAAGATGGGTGATACTGCCACATGCCAGTTCAGTACAAGGAACTGATACCCTAATATCTATTATTTATTGTGCTTTCACTGTTATAAGATCAGTGGGTTAAATACTTGTGACCATTTGCAACGGACAGCATGTGGGCCAAGTAAACTTGACATGGACCCAATGCAACTGATCCAACACCGAATCGGTTTTCATGGTCAGACTTCATTACCATTTGGTCAGACAACATTCACACATATGAAATTAATTTGTTGACGAGAGGAGCCCAAGTATTGAGGGCCCACCCATGGGAGTCATCTGGCCCTGATAGAGCGAGGAAAGAAATGCCAGGAAGGGATCAATCATACAAACATAAGACTACATTAGTAAACACTATCAAAGTAGGGGAAATGCCATCAAGCTAACAGAGTGGGAGAAGGGTTTTCGTGAAGGGAGATTTAGAAATCTAACAGTAAAAGTTGAGGCAATTGGGAAAGTATATTGTTGTGGGTAGACACGCTGTGTGGGACAGGAAGGGATAGACAGTTAAAAGTAATTTTGCACTTAAGAGTAAGGTCCATGTAGGAAATAGTAATAAACGTAACACTGAAGTTACTTTAATAAAAGCAAAATACTGTGGATGCTGGAAATTAAAACAGATAACGTTGAAGAAACTCAGCTGGTCTGGCAACATCTATGGAGAGAGAAACAGAGTTAACGTTTCCAGTCTGATATGACTTTTCTTCAAAATTGGTCAGTTTATCTGAATGCATGGAATGTATGCAATAAAATAGATGAACTAGTGGCACAAATAGTAGTAAGTAGTTTAGATCTAATCACCATTACGGAGCATGGTTTTGATGTGACCAAAATTGGGAAATAAATATTCCATGATACACAACATTTCAAATTGAGAGAAGAATGCAAATAGAGGATGGGTGCTCCTTGATATAAGGACATTAGTGCAAAAAATCTTGATTTAGAAAATCAAGAAATAGAAACAGTGTGAGTTGGAGATCTGGAATATAAAAGGAGTCAGAATATGTTGATGGGAGTAGTTTGTCAGCCTCTAACAATAGCTATATTGCTGAACAGAGCATTAAACAAGAAATTGTTGAATATTGTATTAAAGACAATGCAATAGCTGTGAGGATGAATCAAGTTGGTAAAAATAGTCCAGAAGATGCTGTTTTAGCAATGAGTTTGACAGTAACTTTGACATGACATACTCCAACTGCAAACTAAATTTGTATTTGTTAAAAAAAGCCAATTACATTGGTATGAGAAGAGATCTGGCTAAGGTCGATTTGGTAAATAGGCTAAAACCTATGTCTGTAACTGAACAGTAGGAAACAATTGCAATGTATAATTTAAAATATTAGAAAGACACATTCCATTCAAAAACAAAAATTCAGTGAGAAAGATGCTTCCATGGCTTACCAAGGAGGTAAACAATAGTGTTAGATTAAAAGGAGAGGCTTGCAACAATGCAAAGGATAATGGTAAGTCTGAAAATTAGGACTGTTTTAGAAACCAGTAAAGGGCAACCAAAAAGTTCATAAAAAGGAAAAGCTGGAATAGAGGATAAACTAGCCAGGTTATACAAATGCAAATTGTAAGAAATTTTACACATGTGTAATAAAGAATAAGGCGCCACACACCATCCTGACTTGGAACTATATTTCTGCTCTTTTGCTATCACTGAATCAAAATTCTGGAATTCCCTTCCCAATAGTACTATGAGTTATCTACATCCAGATGCACTGCAACAGTTCAAGCAACAAGGTCACCATCACGGCCACAATGGCAATTAGCTATGCTGCAAATTTTAGCCCAGGGACACCCACATATCATGAAATAATTAGAAAAAGGTATGAACTATAGTTATCTATTGTGAATTCCACTTCCTATTTCCAAATACCAGGCTTTGCCAAAGGGGAGACTACATCTGGGATACAGTGAACCTATGTAGCTAAGATCATTTTCCGATGTAGGTAAGTTCGGAATCGTGAGCCAGAATTTACTTCAGGCCTATTTACTTCACTGTCAGCAAGGCAGGGAAAAGTAAGCCTACTCCAGCATTCTACTGTTATTCTATAGTGGTGACTGATTCCACTATACTGCAGGGCACTGAATGTTAGATGGTCAATTTCTGTTGTTTTGCCTGATTGCATAGCCAACACCTACCTTATTTTACAATTTGTTCAATGTTATAAGTTTAGTATTCATTGTTCTGTAATGTCTGTATTTCACAATAGACTCAGGATAACACAGTTTATTACTCTACAGTGCACCAGCTGGAAAGCATAGGCCTCGTGTCAGTTACTGTATAGCATCCATGTTAAGCAATCAGTGTTAATTACATCAAGTATCTATTGTCAGTTAGTGCCTATTATGGCACTCCCTGCTGAACAGTCAGGCCTTTAAAACACAGTAAGCAAGAAGTTAGACTCCATAATCACCCTCTTTCAGTGCTACTTGTTCTCCTAATGCTCAAAAACAATATCAAAGATGAATGTGCACATTTCTGATGAGAAGTATACTAGATGTACACCTAACAAATGCCAATAGCAAGAAGAGAAGATATAAATTAGTGTGCACTGTTTATTCAATGTTAGCAATGTTGTACTTGAGCTGGATGTTGCATCCTATATCCGTTTTAACTTTACAAAGTTGTTATGGACCAGACCAAAGCCCCATCAAATATATCAAGGAAATAGTCTAGACCCTAATTTTTTAAAATTTGAACGCAAGTGTAAGGTACTGTGTTCCAGATGTAATTCAATTGGCTACACTATTCGGCTTTAAACAAAACACACATTGTTCTTACTCTACAGTTAAAATTTAAAAAAAAGAAAGGATTGGTCTAACTTTAACTCTATAAAAAATTTAATAGAATAAAAGATTATTTAAGTGCTAAACAACAACTGTTCCAATATAGTACCATCCCGTAAACATGCCCTTGGCAAAGGTAAATTCAGTAAAATAGATTGTCTCACATGCAATTCTGGCAGCAGAGGGAACCCAAGCTTTTAGCTGTAACAAAGAGATAGAGAGAGATGTAGCAAAAAATCCCAACAACTACTGAAAGCTAAACTAAAACCGTGGTTCTGTGGGAGCTTGACTTCACCCATTCATGCTGCTTCTATTGTTCCAATTTTTAAAAAGAACCCAATTCTTCACCAGCTGTTTGCTTTATTGGTTTGGAACAGACCACTCACACCTCTGTCTCGACCTCTCTTCATAAAAAAACAACACAAATTACACCTCTTAAAGCCATAGTATCATCACACAGCTGGCTGTGATCTTAAGTGGCTCAAAAGACACTCCACTAACACAATTTAAACAGATCATGAGCTACTTACAGGGCAGTTGCTGGATTATGTTTTCTGGATGTTATTGCAATTCCACTCATTTTGGGTGTTTTTCCATATTTTATGAATGAATATCATAAGCAGATTCGGAGCACTGAAACTTCTGTATTTTAGTTAAGTCTGAGTCGTGTTGTGTTTTTGGAGGGATTTTCTCTGTGAGGCCTGGCAAGTTTTCTAGTCCTACCTTACCAAACCCAGCTCATTAATTACCTACCAGTTTCCTATGGCATCGCTGACCTCTGATTTTGGTCCATTTTACCACCAAAATAACTGGCCACTCGACAGATATTGTGAGAATACCCTTGTGCCTACCCTATCTTTATAAGCCTGTTGTGTACTCAGACAAGCAGAGTCAGTCCAGAGCTGCCCTGCACAACACAATTCCTGACATTTGCCCTGGACATGGCAGACAAGGAGAAATCAGTGCCGCGCTTTTTGCAGGCAGTGTTCTCAAGTTGATGCAGACATGGGGTGATGCAGACATGGGACTGCTTCCTCCCTGAGTTCCAGCAGTGAAGCCCACAACACCAAGCCATGCGCCTGATCTGAGGTTGCCACCCAGATTAAGGCAGTTTCTGCATGATGGAGGCATTCCCAGCACTATAGGAAGAAGGTCAATATCCTTCTCCACTCTGACAGGATAAGTGCCACCACCTTCTCTCTAATGCCTCACCCTCCCTCTATCTCTGCTGCTGTACTCACCTCTCACCAAGAGTCATGCACTACCGCTGCCACTTGCCTGCAGCATCTTCCTTACTCTCTGTTACCCACCCAACCCCTGACAGCACTAACTCTGAATTCTGTCAGTACTGCCTGCTCAATCACTTGGGACACTTCTCTACCTCCACCAAAAGTAACAGCTGTACCATCCAATTTCATATTCCGTAATACCTGTCCCTCTCTCTCTCTCTCTCTCAATCCAAGAGGAAAACGGTCTCTTTTCCTGATTCTTTCTTGCCAGGCAGAGGCAAATTGTTGCTGCTCAAAAGGCAAGTGGCCTTCAACCAGTTGAGAACTTTCCAGTCAGTGGGTCAAAGGTGTGACATGAGGGTTAGGCAAGGCTAGTACATATCCAATGCCAACATTCATTGTGGGTGCCAGCGGTCGCCGCCCATCGAGCATAACCTGAGATATTGATGACTGTTGTCCAAGACAGAGGACTGGAGGGTTGGAGTCACCAGGTAGCTGTTCTGACTTCCACGTCTGGAAATGTCACTGTCTAGTTTCTATCCAATGGGTGGGACAATGAGAAACTGCATATCAATAAAGTGAGAAAAGGTCATACTAGTATACTTATACATGTGAATGGTGCAAATATGTCTTTTGCTGCTCAACAGCAAAATTATCTTTCTGTTCCAAATTTGGTTGGAGAAATGAACTTTTTACCCTCAACATCAGGAATCCCATTTCTGATGGGATCACACCATGTTTTCCTAACTGACTTGCTCAAGTCCACATCATTCAGGGACTGGGAAGATTCCACTCATCATATTCTTCATTTCCTTCATGTTGATGAGCAATGAACCAGAGGATGTCTGTAAGTATTTGCAGCTCTGCAAGAACGCAACAAGCTGGCAGAGCAGAAGTGTCACACATATCAGAGCTGCCCTGTGAATCCTGGGGAAAGCCCCCTTTTTGTCTGAGCTTGGAGATTCTCCTGTAGAAACGTGGGTCCTCCCTGAAGGAGGCAAACAGTTTGCAAATAGTGGAAAAGTAAAGCAATCTAATGGCATGTGCTGTACAGATATATTCAACCTCATGGTGTTAGCTTCTAAGTTAAGAGTACATTTTACTGTAGATTGCTGTATTTAGGTTGGCCCAGCCTTGGAGATGGTGCCATTTTATTGACTCCAAATATCACGCTTTTGCATATACTTGGTTGACTATCTCTTTGCAACAACAAAATACTAGACTCATATTTGTAGTCTGCCTCGATTTTTCACCTCAGATATCATATTTCTCCTAATTTATACTGTAAATGGACCAAGCAGATGATACAGGATGTATTGCAAAAGAACTTTCCGAAGACAAATCATACTGGACTCAATGTTAACTCTGTTTTTCTCTTCAAAATGCTACCATACCATCTAGGTTTCTCCAGCTTTTCCTGTTTTTGTTTCAGATTTCCAGCATCCACAGTATTTTGCTTTTATTAAAAAAGCACATTAAATATGGCAACAGCAAGTGAGAAACAGAAATGCTCCTCTGCTAGAAGTATTGAAGCATGAAGCTGTTTTCAAGGCAGACATGATAATATTTACTAACTTGTCAAATAACTATACTGTAGCAAAGGAATTCAATGAAAAAATAATATGAGAATAGAAAGAGGAGAAATCCACTTTGTAGAAGATGGCTGAGACCAAATGCACATCAGAACAGGAACCAGCCACTGGCCCAGTATTGAGAAGCATGCATTAGAATGGGTCTTCAAAATTGTCAGAATCATCATCACCCTATAATCATTTACGTGTGGCACAACTAGAAAGTTTATAAGGCTTTCCTAAAATATCAGGGAATACCAAAAACAGATTATTTTACCAGAGAGCTAGAGACAGAGTATCTACAAGTCCAAAGGCTCTATGGTTTAACTTGCAGGAATATGGAATGTGGGTGGAAACTCGAGCATGAATTAAAAAAAAAACAAATTCAAAGGAGTTAACATGAAGCTGGAAGATTTACTTAGCTCTCACCAGAAGGAAAGTTTCCAGTAATACTCTCACGACAAAGGACAGTTCTCAAGCTAGATATTACCAAGTAGATAAAGGGAAAAAGTAGAAGTCTCAAGTTAAGAATCATATTGGACTGATTCTGGGGACAGTGCATGTCCACTTAAAGGACAGCATTCTGTGTACCTGTTTTTGCAGTTGTGTTTAAAACAAAAAAGATATTAGTTTCTGTAATTTGAAGTGAAAGTTGCCAACAATAATATTGTTTAATTACTTAGGCTTTTAGTCTTTTCATTATAGTAAACATTTTGAACCACTAAATATTGGAGTATCATCCTTTCAATCAATAATTGGAAGTTCACAATGCTTTTTAAAAGTTATCAATATATACTAATACCCTAATGTGTGGCCCAAATAAAGCCTTAAGTCCAACAAAGATTTTAAACAGCAAGTTGACGTAAACATTTTATGAGACAAAACAGCTCAGCATTGTGACAGAAGACGAAAATTGCTAAGGTACCACTAAGAGACCTCTGCTAAAATTACTGGGTTGTAATGGTTCATGATTAGAAAGTGGCATAAACAAATAGTATCCATTTAGTTACATCAGCAAGATGGATGGAATGCCTATGAATTTTGATTTGCCCTGCATCCAAGCTGTAGAATGCAAAGATGCAACCTCACCTCCAAACTCCGAGACCTGGGACTCAGCTCCCCTCTCTGCAACTGGATCCTAGACTTCCTGACCCACAGACTGCAATCAGTAAGGATGGGCATCAACACCTCCTCCACGTGCCCTCAACACCTGTGCCCAGCAAGGCTGCGTACTCAGCCCCATACTCCTTATACACTCATGACTGTGTGGCCAAATTCTGCTGTAACTCCATTTTTTGCTGACAACACCACCGTAATGAGTCTTATCTTAAACAACGATGAGACAGAGTACAGGAAAGGGATAGAGAGCTTAGTGGCATCGTGTAAAGACAACAATCTCTCCCTCAATGTCAGCAAAACAAAGGAGCTGGTCATCCACTTCAGGAAGTGGAGTGGAGGACATGCCCCTATCTGGATCAGTGGTGCTGAGATGGAGATGATTGAGAGCTTTAAGTTCCTCGGAGTAAATGTCACCAACAATCTGTCCTGGTCCATCCACATTGAAGCTATGGTCAAGAAAGCACAACAATTCCTCAGAAGGCTAAGGAAATTTGGCATGTCCACAACTACGCTTACCAATTTTTATAGATGCATCATTGATAGCATCCTATCCGGATGCATCACAGCTTAGTATGTTTTGTTGAAGAGGTGACAAAGAAGATTGATAATGGCAGAGTAGTAGATGTTGTCTGTATGATTTTAAGCAAAGCATTCAACAAGGTTCCACATGCTAGACTGTTTAGTAAAGTTAGATCACATGGGATCTGGGGGAGCTAGCCAATTGGATACAAAATTGACTCAAAGGTAGGAGACAGAAGATGGTGGTAGAGGGTTGCTTTTTGGACTGGAGGCCTGTGACCAGTGGTGTGCCACAAGGATTGGTGCTAGGTCCACTACTTTTCATTATTTACGTAAACGATTTCGAAATGAATTTAGGAAGTATGATTAGTAAGTTTGCAGATGACACCAAAATAAGTGGTGTAGTGAACAGTGAAGAAGGCTATCTCAGAGTACAACGGGACCTTGATCAGTTGGGCCAATGGGCTGAGGAATTAATTTAGATAAATGTGAGGTGTTGCATTTTGGTAAGGCAAACCAGGGCAGGACTTATACAGTTAATGATAGGGCCCTGGGGAGTGTTGTCAAACAAAGAGACCTAGGAGTGCAGGTGCATATTTCCTTGAAAGTGGAGTTGCAGGTAGAGAGGGTGGTGAAGAAGGCATTTGGCATGCTTGCCGTCTTTGGTCAGTACATTGGGTATAGGAGTTGGGACAGCATGTTGTGGCTATACACGATATTGGTGAGGCCACTTTTAGAATATTGCATACAATTCTGGTCACACTTCCATAAGAAAGATCTTGTTAAACTTGAGAGGATGCAGAAAAAATTTACAAGGTTGTTGCTAGAAGTTGAGGGTTTGAGTTTTAAGGAGAGGCTGAATATGCTGGGACTATTTTCCTTGGAGTGTCAGAGGCTGAGGGGTGATCTTATAGATATTTATAAAATCATGAGGGCATGGATAGGGTGAATAGCCAGATCTTTTTCCTAGGATAGGGAAGTCCAAAACTAGAGACCATAGAGAAAAGGTGAGAGGGGAAAGATTTAAAAAGGACCTGAGGGGTAAATTTTCGCACAGAGTGTGATGTGTGTATGCGAAGAGCTGCCAGAGGAAGTGGTGGAAGCGGGTACAATCACAACATTCAAAAAGCATCTCAATGGGTATATGAAGAGGAAGGGTTTAGAGGGACATGGGCCAAATGCTGGCAAATGGGACTAGGTCAGTTTGGGATGTCTGCTTAGCGTAGACGAGTTTGCCCAAGGGTCTGTTTCCATACTGTACGACTCTATGACTCACTTCCTCTGATACCTGCATGCTCTCCCCTGAACAATGCAATTCACTGCTGTAACCTTATTTCAACAGGTTTTATAAATCCAGTCCTAGAGTCACAAATCCCTACAGCCAATTCACTGAACACGCTGACTTCTTACGTTACAGACATTTCTGATCTGCAGCAGCACTGGCCACATTCAAATTAAGCGTAATTTATTTCTTCCTCCTTCTGTTGAAAGTTAATAGATAATATTCATCCATTGCTATATTTAAAACACTTATAAGCACTTTTATGTATGTGAAATGCCTCATGATATTTTACTATTTGAAAGGTATTTGAAAGGCAAATAAATGGAACTTGTTATGATTTCAGTCCACATATTCTTAGCCTTCAAAAACACCAGCTTATTTTAAATTTACCCATCAGAATCCTTGACTTTTTTCCTGTTGTCCTGCAGTGCTGAAGTTATTCTCACTAGTTTTCCTCCTCTGTGCCATTGTAAGGTTCTGTTTAAACCTCTAATCACCTTCAGCAGTTCAGCATACTTGCTTTGCCTGTGCTTACCATGTTAGAACAACATATGTCCTTCTGGAGATCAGTTTATCTGTTGTATCAGCTGCCAATAATTTAGATCTTAGGCCCCTTCTGAGCTAAGGGAGAAAGAACTCTTGCACAGGAATTCCCTTCCCTCAGCCATGGTGTCTTGATGTTATTGGGCAACTGCAAGTTCCAGCTAATACAAAGCTGATTGGGAAATCGCAGAGGCAATAGGTGTCCATCATAACCCTAATTGCTTCAGTTTTGTATGTCAATGGAGTATGCACACTTGATGTGGTGGAGAATTACTTCAAAAACTTTCATAAACTGTTGCCCTTGAGTCATCCTAGTGCACCTCCATGGCATGAATTGCTCTACTATTCTGAAACCAACCTTCAAGGCCTCAGGAATGGAAATTTTATTCACAGTGTTAACATTTTAATATTTCTCCTTCCTCCATAGCCCCAGTTGTTGTTCTATTTCTGGATCTTCCTAATTCTTTAGCAGGCATTCTGCTCAAAAGCAGGGCAAGTGACATCATTATTTTGCAGAAGTGAGCGGTCTGTTTTATATCTTAATATTTATATGATCATGTTCTGACATATTAGTGTGGCTACAATATCTTACCTGCTTACAACCTGCTCACTCCTTTTGTTCTGACCAGGTGAGGAAGGGTGAATCAGCTCCGTTCCTTTTAACCTCTCAGTTGGCCACAAAACAAGACTTTCAATTCTTTTTAAGATAACAACGTGTAGAGCTGGATGAACATGGCAGGCCAGGCAGCATCAGAGGAGCAGGAAAGCTGACATTTCGGGTCTGGACCTGAAACGTCAACTTTCCTGCTCCTCTGATGCTGCCTGGCCTGCTGTGTTCATCCAGCTCTACACCTTGTTATCTCAGAATCCAGCATCGACAGTTCCTACTATCTCTTTCAATTCTTTTTAGCATGCAGCTATTTTATATTTCAATTTTAATGTAGTACAAGACAAATTTAAAGACTCAATTGCAACATTTTCTGGGCGAAAGAAAGAGAATTTTATTACTTACTCATCCCACAAAAATAATGAAACATGATATCAAACATACAATCGAACACAGGTATAAAGTTTAAAAAGGAAAATGTCTAGTACAAAAGGAAGAGCAAGAACATTTAGTTTCAAAAATTCTTGAGGATTCTTGAGGTGTTGGGTTTTAACATATGAGCACAGTTGTTTAATTAATGACAAAAACAGAAGTTGCTAGGAAAGCTCAGCAGTTTAAAGTTTTTGAGAAATTCGTTGCTGGCAACAACACCCATAAACAGAGCTGCATCAGGACATTATTCAAGTAATCCAAAACACACTTCAGCAACCCTGAATTGCACAAAGCAGAACAGGAGCAGTTACACTGAGTTTTTAAAAGAAATGGACACCCAAAAAGCACAATCTGCCATTACCTCTGCGACAGACCACAACAAGAGGACACAACATGGCCAGACACGCTAGTCACCCTACCATGTATCAGAGACATACAAGAGATAACAACAAGACTACTCAGACCCCTAGGTAACAGGGTAGCCCATAAACGAACAACCACCCTGTGACAGCTATTGACGCATGTAAAGGATCCCATACCCACAACCAATAAAACTAGCGTACTGTACAAAATACTATGCAAGGCCTGTGAGAAACATTACATAGACCAAACTGGAAGAAAACTGACAATAAGGATACACAAATACCAACTAGCCACCAAGAGACACGACCAATTCTCACTGACCTCAATACACATGGACAACGAAGGACACGAACTTGACTGGGACAGCGCATCCATAATAGCACAAGCCAAACAGAGACATGCCGGGGAATTCCTGGAGGCCTGGCATTCCAACCGAAACTCCATCAACAAACACATTGAACTGGACCCGCCATACAAACCACCGAAAAACAGAACTGGAATTGATGCCAACCACCCCAGCAAACCGAGGCATATAAATAACAAGTGGGTCAGAACACTGATGCTTCACCGGAGGCGCACTGATGATGTTACTGAGCAGGGTGATGAAATGTCTGCAATCAAACACACCAGCTCAGCGAGCAAGTCTACAACTTCAAGCTCAGCAGTTCTGAGGAAGGGTCGCCAGACCCAAAACATTAACTCCGATGTCTCTTCACAGATGTTACGAGACCTGTTGCACTTTTCCAGCAACATCTGCTTATGTTTCTGATTTACAGCATTGGCAGTTCTTTTGGTTTCTGTTTAATGAATAACTTGTATCATCAGCAGTAACAAAACTGGAATATATATTTGAGTTCTCAGAATGGATGTTTCTCCAATATGCATTTCATTGGGTGTTGTCGTCAGAGGCTGAGCGAAATAGTGATAAAGAGAGTCTTCCAGTTGTGTTTGTTTCCATAGTTTTTAAAGTTGGATAACCTGCAGGTGACTTTCATCCTATATGTGAAATTTCCAGAGAGGTGTAAATCAAACAGGAGACACATATCAGACTTTCAATGCCTTTTTTTGACAGTTAATTTCAACTCAGGCTGATTCTTCTTTATGGTTTCATGAGCTTGGCACAGTCTGGTCAGGTGACTACTGCACCCATCTTAAATTAGTGTTTTCCTTCCTTAAAACTAATTTAGTAACTGGAAGGTCCCAGTATTAAAATTCGGATGTTAGAAGTTGAAAATTGTTTGTCCATTTATACCACTATCATAACAATATTTACAATCTCAATGCTTAATTTGGCTAATTGATCATTTCCTTTCTCCTAAAGCAGGATGTTTACCTGGATAGCAAAAGTTGCCCCACAACTGCCTCAGCCAGTGAAGCATCTGGAGATCAGATCTGAGGTTAAGAGTAGCTCTCAACCTGCAGAAGAACCAGAAGAAGAGGTAAGTCATACAGGTATATTCTAACTGCATGTTAACGTGCTTTAATTGGCGCACCAAGGAATCACACACCTGTTGAGAAATATATGTCAAACTCTTCAAATTGGCTGTCACATTACATTGATATATTTCAGTACCTGGACATACCTTGCCTCCAGCTAAACCATGACTACATTAACTCACAGAATTGTTCTACATGAAATATATTGAACCAAAACAGGTCATTTGGCCCAACTGACCCATGCCAGTGTTAATGCTCCACATGAACCTCCACTTGCCCCTCTTCACAAACCCTATCAGCATAATTTTATCTTTTCCTCACCATTAGTTAGCTCTTAAGTACATGTGTACTTTTCCCTTCTATCACAGCTTGTGATAGCGTGTTCTGCCTCCAGGTCAGTAAGAGGCAGATTGAACAGAATCTTTATTTTATGGAGGGACTGCGGTGATGGTGGCTTCTCTGGTCACTACTATTTCATTATTCTTCGTATGATCCAAAATAATTACCATGGAAAGACTTAATTTGAAATGTAATTTCTTATTTTAAAACCTTTCTCTGGAATGCCTACATAATTTCTGATCTATATTTGTGCTATGGAGATCAATCTCTTGGATGTGATTAAAGAGTAACAGATTCAAATGGAAATATGAATAACACGAACAGTTTTCAACTGGGATTGAGTATTGTCTACTTTACCATTTTTACTGGGATTGGGGGTGTAATGGCCAGCTCCTTAGTTAGAATTGAATGATGCTTGTGTTGTTTTCTTTATTTAATTAATTGTTTTATTGCAATGTCTGTTTTTTAAAATTGTTTATAAAGCTTGCCTAATGCTGATTTGGTGATCATGTATTTACAATATGAGTCCAAAATTGGCTCAAGATTAATTTCTCACTCTTCCAATTGGTCTTCTGTTTGTATTTTCAACATAGAAAACAGAGAACTTTACAGAAAATGCAGACCAAGTCTCCTTACCAAAAAATGAAACAGGTGAGTTTGACTACATTTAGTGTACATTTAAAATACTGAGGTTCTTCAGCATCTTGTTGATACTTTTAAGTGATGTTATCATCCTCAAATTATGTGACCCATTATGTACAGTGTTTCTCAATTAACATTTCATCATTTCTTATAATACAGAGCTCAAATAGCACCCCCACAGCAGTAAGAATAATATCTGTGAATTTATTTCCAAATTAATTGTTGCTGTCCATTGAACAGTTTTTTTTTCATAATGAAGTTATGTAGCTAATTAAAATTCTTTCTTTAGTGCCCATTATTCCCTTATTCCTGATTCTGTGTGTCCTGATTATGTTCAATAATGTTACTGATCATAACATGTGTGTTAAAGTGGACTTGAAGATGAATCTTACAACATGCAGAATTGAACACATTGTGTTTATTGCTATAATTCCAGATAGGATCTCTGACCCTATGTTATAATCTTGAATGAAACTGCTAAATTTATGTTATGATTTGGTTAGGGCCTGGTAACTTTTCTGTTTAAAAGTAGACTAATTTGAAATCCTAGGTACTTACAAAGAGAAGAAAGCCAAAGATTCCACAGTTTCGAAACAAACAAAATATACTGTGCTAGGTTAGAAAATAAAAACAATCTACAATATATATGCCTTACACTCCAACATCCAAAATTATCATGTGATGGGAAAGGGTTTACAGATAAAGTTATGGTGCACATCACTTAGCAGATGCAGATCATGACAGGTCCCACTGATTTCCCACCAACACATTAATAACACTGTGTCACCAAATCTGTTTGAAACCTTGCCTCTTTCACAAGAGATACCAAATCTTCACCTGTGAGATTCTAACCTCTGAATGTCCTCAAACACTGCTCCAATTCAGCCAGCAATAACCGCTCACCTCCTGGTAATTCAAGCTTTTCTCCCTTGACTACTTTCCCCAGAATGCCTGAGACTGCTTGCAAATGCCTAATTACAACGCAATTCCAGTTTCTTACCAAACAGCTAGCTTCACTGTGCTGGCACTGCCCCTGAATTTTTCTGAGTTCCTCATGGGAATACTTGCTTTATACCTTTAAAACACTAAGATACTTTGCTATTACTTGTAAATTAATTCATTCCCTGGCACCAATAACCTTCTGTTCAGTTTCCTGGCCAGGGCATCAGAATGGAGTTATGCAGGATTATATGGGGACTGTGTTTAAATGACTCCAACCTCAGTTTGCAAGGAGCATTCCTCCATTGCAGAATGTAGAGGGGCTAAATTGTGCTGATTGACTTCCAAAACACAAACGTCTCACTTCAAATCCTGCTTTCAGGAGGTCATGTTCCTCCAGAGGGCTGCAGAGAATGACAGCCTCAAAGCTTTTTGCCCTGCTCATGTGAGTATGTTTGAGGATCAGCACCCGTCAAGGACATCTACAAGAAAAAAACATAAGGAGTCAGAAGTGTTAATAGATTGATAAAAACCATTGAACTGTTGTTCAAAGTGATGAGAAAGCAGGCTGACTGCTTTGCCACCGTACCTCAAATGGCTTAGCAGGCAGCAGTTAGTCATCTTGGGCTTAGTGGGCTCCACCCTCCTTGAGGGCTCTTGCACAGGTGCAGGTATAACTGATGGAGGCATTTTGGTCCCTGGCAGAGTGGCGGTAATATAGCAGGACATCTCAGGGCAATCCTGAGGTGACAATCCCCTGGTCTACCATTTGTCCTTCCTGTCAGGGTGCACTGGCGTCTCCCTCGCCCCTTGAGGAGCAAGGGTACCTGGAGAAAGGTCAAGGTCCCTCAGTTTTCTCTCACTTACCCAGTGTATGAATGCATTCATAGCAAAAGTGATGGAGTGAAGATCCAAGCACATATCAACTAAGTATTGATTGTTCTGCTGGATCTGGCTGTGCAGAGGCCACCACCAATTCCGTGCAGGCATCCATGCACTCACATGCTACAGCCACAGCATCAGAAAGAACTTGGGCCAGCTGCCCTTTGCTCCAGTCTGCTAATGATTCTCGGCATTTCTGCCAGATGTTCCCCCACTTACCAATCCATCTCTTTGAGCCCATTGTGGCTGAGTCCAGAGGCTTATCATTTGTACTGTTCTTCAACAGTCCTCCAGGTCTCAGAGACCTTTGCTGCTTCTTTTTCCTGTAGCTGTGAGCCTGTTTCACTGCTGTGCTGACCAGAACATGACACAGAGGCTACTCCAGATTACCCATCAAAGTAGATGTCTGCGCTAGTGGTCAGTGGCAGAAAGGCCTTGATGGTGTGTCCTTTATGGTTTGTGACTGTTCATCATCAGAGGTTTGGTTCAAGGACCTGGTAGAGATGGGCCTGGGATGGGGGCCCTTCTTTTCTTTGCCCTCGCTTGGCTGTGTCACCTGGAGGTAAAATATGAAAACTCAGAGGTTGGTCACCTATCTCAATCATTTCTTCCTCCTCTAGCTTCATTGTGTCAGTGCTATGCTCACCAGAATGTGACCCTGAGCTTATTCTAGATAGATTATTCACTGAGATTAATGTCTCAGGAGGGAAGAGATAATATTTATGAATTTGGTTATTGTTGTAACATTTTTTATATCATGCATGAAAACAACCTTATAGAATATTTATTGCATGGATAAATTGGAGACAAAGCAAAGTGTTATTGTGGTTCTTACCTTATCTGACTTGAGTTGTTTCTATTTCAAATATATGTTCTAACCCAGGAGAAACACAAGCTGAACCTGACCAGGTGCCATTGCCTTGCACAGAAACAAGGTATGAGGCACAGATTATTATAGTTTATACTTTGATATGTCTATAGATTTGCAACAAGGATTTGTTTTGAAAAGAAAAATTAGTTTTAAATGGTTTTCATGGAATGCCATTTTGTAATGAAAATTGTTTGTTAAGGTTTAGAGAATTTGATGGAAGAGGTTAAGTTTTCCACTCTTATATCCTATGACAGTAACACATTACTAATATCCAAGCTTCCTCTTTCTAAATATCATATGCTGTTTATGAGTAGTACAGCTGTAAGATCTTGCCTTCTATACAGAGTTTGAACATGGCATGACCAGTGACCTATAGAATCATGGAATGGTTATGGAGGAGAAGTCTGTCATTTGGCTATTGGGTCCATGCCTGATTTCTACAAGAGCAAATTACCTATTTGACTCCTTTACCTTTCCCCATAGCCCTGCACGTTTTTTTCCTCTCAGATTGTTCAATGCTGCTTTAAAACTATGAGTTGTTATGCTTTCACCACATTCTCAGACAGTGCATTCCAGATCCTCATTAATCATTGCATAGAAAGGTTTTCCTCATTATCATTCTTGCTTCTTTTTCCAATCACGTTGTTCTCAATGCTCCTGCTACATCCAATGACCACATTCTCCAGCTATCCATCAATCTTTCTCTACATCTTTCACCAATTCTTTTTCCATCTCCCTCTATCTTTCTCTCTTTCCCTCCTTTTCTCTTACTCAGCCACTTGGTAGGATTATTGTTGCTGGGGCCAATAACCGCATTCTTATTAACTTGCTCTATCTCTCTTGACTTATTGTTCTTGCTAAGGTCAATGCTGTAATTTTATGTTAATTCTGGTTGTCCTGAAAAACTCATTGACCCTTGACTTTCTTGCCTCTTTGACCAGCCTCCATTAGCACCTGAAATCTTAAATCTATTCCACGAGTAATACTTAGATATGTGCCTCTGGTCTGGGTGATTAGAGTTCAAATGAAAGTGTAAATTTATAGAAAACCACTTCCTTGCTGTTCCCCAAAATATCTTTGGCTGTTGCAATTAATTTATTCACTTTCTGTACAGCTCTGGAGGTGGTGTCCTAGTCTGGATTGCGCAGAATCTAAGCAGATTCATTCCACAACATCTTGGTAGCTCCACACTGCCAAGACCTGCACCAGCTGAATCTGAAAAGGAAATAGAGGTAATCTATTTGATGCGGCTACATGATGGTGTTTAATGGTTTAATGATATTTCTAATGCTTTTACTCATGAGTTCGATAGAATATCTTAGTTCTGTATCAGTTGATATGCTCCTGGCCAGCCTCTGATCTTCTACCCTATATAAACTGCAGCTCTGCTGCCAGTAGCTTAACTTACAGTATGTCCCATTCACTCGTCATCTCTGTGCATGTTTTCTGTCAGCACCTGATATTTTAAAATTCACAGTCTTGTTCTGTATACAGATTCTTAGAACTGAATCTTATATATTTTCATCTAAGACTGAGTTGTTTAGAGATTTGGAGAGTTTTTCATGATGAGGCTAGCAAGTTCTTATTAAATGCACCGCATTAATTACCTACCCTGCCCCATGACATTTCTTACAGCTGATTCCATCTCCAACCTACCACAGGTTTGTTCCAGCACATTCAGTGGTTATCCGTTGAAAGACCAATGGTCCTTTTGCTCATACTGTCCTTGAAAGGCCTCTGCGCACCCAGATAAATGTTGACAATCCAGCATTGCCCCTCACCAGCAATGTCAGAACAGAGCAGCCATAATGTCATGCTGCTGACCGTCACATAGCTGACATGGCTAATACTCCCATATGCGTACAAGCCCATTCTCTCAAGCTAGTCACAGTTTAGCCACCATACCACTCATTTTACTAACCATAACTACAACCCATCTGAACACTGTGCAAGCCAGCATTATCCTGTCTCCAAAGCTGACTGTAGACCTGTAGATTATCATTGCCCAATAGGGGAACATCACATACAGGCAAGCAATCAGACAAATACAAATATGAGCTTTTATTTACAGAAGGTAAAAGGGAACACAATCAAAACCAATGGGGGCTGATATTTTCCCTGACAATGCAAACTAGATTTCGGCATCATGATGAAAGACTATTTTCCACCCGTGATTGACTGCTGCACCCAGCTCTCATCTATTGGAAGCAGGAGTCAAAGAGGTTTTCTCTTGCTTGTAGTGCCTAATGCATAGACAATGACAGCTTTCTCCTCCCTAATGTCCTCATCCTCCTTTCAGAAGGCTGCTCCTGCTTCCCCAGTTCCTAAGCATCCAGCTTATCAGAACACAATACATCAGGATGATATGACACATCTGCCCAGACTATATTGGAGGACCTCCCCAGCTCCTGGTCCATGCAACAGAACCATATCTTAAATAATATCCCACCATGGCCCTGGTTGGAGCATGGGCAGCATTAAATCTGCACTCTGCCTGTGTCAGGGATTATGCAATGGGACCGTGAGCCGGGAACACAATGGGTAGCTCTTGTCTCCAAGTAACCAACTTTGCAACACACCTGGAACCTTAAAAGGGCTAGATACAGAAGAGTGCTCCAGAATATATGTGTCATAGCATCTGCCACGTTACTGCGTACATATGTCCATGAAGTAGTAATGATGATCATGGATGATCTCAACATTAATTGAATGGGACCACTTCCTGTTGATGAATTCTGCCTCTCAGTACCACATATGTACTTTTGATGGCACCCTGCACCCAGGGGAGCCCAGCTATGTTACCAAAATCCAGCTGCCTAGGCTGGAGCACTGATATTGTAATTGAGACCAAAATTAATTGATGTGATCTTGCTCAGATGGCATTGGTCACTGTACTCATGCATTTATGGGTGCATGACTGAGAGATCCCACACAGTTTCATGTTCGGCACAACAATGACCTTCACGTCACCAGGAGAGGATGACCTCCCAGTCCTGTATCAGACATAGTTCCATCAGACGGTCCTGCGACATAGAAACCTGTGTTGGCAGTGTATCTCACTCATCCCAGGAAGTGGAGTCAGAGCCAGGAAACTGTGGGTCTGCTGCACACCACATGCATTCTGAGGGTATTTGCAGCTGCAACTCATCCCTGAGCAGGGTCCTTCTGGTCCTCCACACGAGCCTATTGCTGTCATGCTTGCCATTGGCCCTGGTCCTCTTGCAGTTATCTTCTTAGGCAGGCAGCCACAGTGAGTAACATGCCATCAGTGGTAGAGCCCATGACTCTCTGCAGAAAGTACCTTAAATACGAATAGAGGGAAAGAATTTCTCAAATCTCAGAATAATCATCAATGGCAAACCCTGCAGATGAGGACAGAGTTTGCTTCACTAGTTAATTCTCAAGTTAATAAGTTGGGGACATGTACTCGAATTCCACCTATCCAAATGGTAAAATTTGGATTCAATTAAAATCTGAAATAAAAAAGTGTTCCTAATGACGACCACATAACCAATGTTTAGTGTTATAAAAACCCATCTCGTTCACTGTTGTCCTTTAAGGAAGGAAATCTGTTGTCCTTACCCAGACTGGCCTTCAAGTCAGTTCAGACCCACAACATTGTTGTTGACTCTTAACTGTTCTCTGAAAGGGCCCTAGCAAGTCAATCAGGTGAAGGGCAATTAGGGATGGGCAATAAATGCTGGCCCATGAATGAATACAAATCAACATCCGCATATAGTCTCAGCATATGCAGCAACTTAGTGAAGGTGCTGTGCCAGCTAAGTGACCCGACACCATCAAAAAGGGAGTGCCTATAGTGTTCCAACACCCTATCGATCCCAGACCCACAACAAATACCTACCTTCGTACTGCATTCGGTGCAGACCATCATAGCATCTACATGATAGATGAAGATGCAGTGTTGTATGGCTCATAAAATACCCCTGGAAGTTGGATGAATAGTGATTTCCCCTTCAGCCAGCATTGACCTTTTGTAATGTCATTGTAATTTCCACATTATTGAGGTGCTCAAGTTTAATGTGCAAGCACCATCAGCGTAATGCAAACCCCTTAGACCAGAATCTGACCCCTAAGTAGCTTCACTCCACAAGTGACCAATGAAGTAATTGCAAATTAAATGTGGTTGCTAAAATGTCCTAGCATTCAGCAAATATGGATCCTGAGCATTTACCCCCTAAAGCTAGCATGTGTATTTTACCCATGTTGGGCATTTCTGGGAGTGTGGAATATGCAGTCTGGGCTCAGACTGATGATACCAAGACCCTGTAACGAACAGCAAACACCGCCCCGCTAAAACTGGACTGAGAACTTCCTGAAGAAGGGTGTAGGCCCGAAACGTCAACCTTCCTGCTCCTCTGATGCTGCTTGGCCTGCTGTGTTCATCCAGCTGTACACCTTGTTATCTCAGATTCTCCGGCATCTGAAGTTCCTACTATCTCTGAGAACTAGTGTCAACAGTTTTTGACATGGTCATTTGGTTCAATCAAAGTGCAGGGTGTTTGCTGCGCAAACAGTTGACATATGTCCTAAATGTTAAATTGACATAACAGTACGCCCATATAGTGAGAATGTATCCCGACAGACAGATCCCTGTTGACAAGCATGACAAGCAGTCTGTCTGCATGTCTGTGCAGAAGAGTACCTCAAAACACCAGTAGTAACAGATTTTGGCTCTGACTGAAGCGCCAACATGTTAACAAGCAAGGCAAAACAATGCAAGGCAATGATGCTGTGAGCATGCAGATAGGTGTTCAGTGTGCGAGGGCTGAAAGAGCAAGCAAGGAGCCTTGAGATGTGGCTTAGCCTGATCTGAGCACTAGATGCCTGTCCATGTGCACCAGATGTCCTACTGCAGATATTTCAACATTAGTTGCTGGTCAGTCCTGCAGTGCAGGTCTGTGCTTCATGAGCAACCTGTTAGTGTAGTGGAGAGTTGCCATGGTTGGCAGATGTCCGATACCATTGTCCTTGGACAAGGGGTACGAGCAACTGCTGCTGTAGGTTGTGCCTTAAGGCGCATGTTGGTTATATCGCAATATAGTAGTCATTCAGAGCTAGAGGTGAGCTGAATTCACCAGGTATTGAGTTTTCTCAATTTTTTTTTGTGTTTTTCATGTCCAGTAAGATAGGATGAGAACAGAAGAATATTAATTAGGCAAGTCGGGCTGCCACCAAGGTGTTTAACAAACAATAATCCCCCTTAATTGGCAATTCACCGCTGCCTAGTGAGAAACTCATCATGCCACTTGTGAAAGTCAAAAAAGTTGCATGTCTTCCTTCTGACATTGAGATGGTCTCATTGGACTTCTCATCTGATTCGGCTACATATCTTATAGTAGTCTATCTCACTCAGACCCTATGAGATTCTGCCCCCTGTCTTGAGTTCGTCTAGACAGTTTCTCCAAATCTGTGCATTCTTCCAATTATGGCCTCTTCTGCCTCCGCAGCTTTACTTGTTCCACCCTTGAGATTGTTATTTCCTTCCCTAATCCTCTCTACCTCACTACCCATCTCTCCTCGTTTAGGACACTCCACAAAATCTATCCGACCAAATTTTTCATAATTTTATGTGATAACAGTGCTGGAAACATCTTTGAAAACTTTATTCCTATAAAGGTGTTATATAAATGAATCACAAAATACAAAAAACATAACTGGAGTTCTATGCTGGGAGTTTGGTTTGTGTTTTCAAGTTCTGTTGTGTAATGCTGTTATTATATTAGAAGTGTAACAGTGAGGTGGAGAAATATCCTTGGAACACTAGAGTGATAGAAGAATAGCAGCTTGAAACTAACTGCAAAGTTGCATACAGAAGAATAGAACATTGGAATTGTGTATGATTAAGACCAAAAGTATTATGTTGGAATAGTAATTCAGAGCAGTGTGAAGTTATACACTGAAATTTTATGCAATCAAGCAGGTTAATGGTGTATGCAGTTCTGTAAAATGGGGAAGGTTCATGGAAAAATGGAATTCAGTATAATCTGGTAAGATTTATTTCATTCTTTCATGGAATGTGGGCACCATTGGAAATATCCAGTGTATGTTGCACATCTCAAATTGACCTTGTATTGTGTGGTTTGTTAGACCACTCAAAAATTGAAAACTCTGATGTGAAATTAGAATCACATGCAGGCTAAACCAGGTAAGGATGGCAGATTAACTTTTCCAAAGGACACTGGTTAACTAGACAGACTATATACAGCAAAACCTGAGACAACAAGTAAGACTAATTTTTATATTCTAGATTTATTCATTAAATTTAAATTCCACCAGCTGCTATGACAGCAGTTGGACCATGTCTCTGGAACATTAACCCAGGCTTCTGAATTATCAGCATTGTGCTACCATCTTCCCAAGCTTATGCTAAACAGAAATATAATTTAATTATAGGGACCTCCTGTAAACAGAAGGGCCTGCTAGTTAAATGATAAAATTTGGAAATCGTACATTAGAATTCCACACATTAATGGGATTATTAATTTAATGAAATTTTATTCAAAGGGAACATGACCAGTTTGTTGATAGTGTTTACAATTTTTTATGATGTGTGGAATATGAGGGTAAATGGTGTTTGGAATTTCATACAATGGAGGTAGGTCATGGAGTATTGGAATTCTGTGTCCACCTCAAGAATATCTTTTACTATATTCCACTCTTCTTGTTACGAATGTTGCTGACTTACAAATGTTTGTTTTATCTTTTTTTTTAACTCATCATCTAAATGTGGATTCCCAATGCAGATTAAGGAAGAAGAACCAAGCACAGGTAAATGTTGATCACAATCAGGGCCAAAATTACTTAGCAGGCAATTGAATTTCTTGGATTTCACCATTGGAAACTGAACAGTAATTATTGGTGATGTTAAAAATTGGACAGCTGAATTTCTGAATTTCGCTGAATGCTTGGATTGAAGTTCATATTATGATCAAAACACCTTTACATTGCTTCCACCATCCTTCAATTACTTGCTGTATCACATTGATCATCATTGTTGGTTGAGTCTAGCATTATCCACTTTCCTTTACTTAAGTGATAGATTTAAAAATATTAAACAGAGTGCAATAGTTCCAATTTCGTTGGTTCAAAAGGGAGATTTTGTTGGAACTAATTAGGATTGTGTAATATTAAACATTTCCTGAGAATATTTATTCAGTTATTTAGAATTTGCATTTAAATATTTTGTCACAATCTGGAATTGAACAGATGAAGAATTTGGATAAACAAACATTTTCTGATTTATTTTGCCTTCCTCGATTACTCTCCCTTCTACGCAGGGCAGTGACTTCTGTGCTACATTTCCACAGACACTGGTTACTGTCATCACCTATCTCTTAAAATTATTCTTGTGTGCTCTTAGATTGTTGAACTATTTGACTGTAGGGGCAATCCACCTCAGATTTGATCCTGCCTTTACCCAATTAACACATTTATTTTCCACTTGCAGCCACTTACGAGCAATCAGAAATGGAAACCTAGGCTTGTATTTTTTTTGACTGCCTTCTGTAATTCACTCTAATTGTGTTTCACCCACTGTGATCAGCTATTTCAGAATAGGTGTCTAACCTGTGATGTTTCTCGTCAGTAAGCTACAACTCTCCATGTCTCAGCCGTGAGAGCAAGTGGGGAAATGCATGGAATTATATGCATTAAGAAAAAAGACTATTGCTTAAATCTTTTTAATTTCCTTAGCAATCCATGTAGTACATTGCAGCTTGGTAATTTTTATTGATGGTGACTGTGATACCCTCACCAGATCCAGCTCCAGCACCAGCTCCAGATCCAACTCCAGCTCCAGATCCAACTCCATCCCAAATTCCGGCACAAGCTCCAGCTCTAATTCCAGAAAGTGTTCCAGCTCCGGATGACCAACCACTAAGTCAGCCATCTCCTGTTGTAGAAAACCCATTGGTCCAGGACCAGCGGTAAGCTGTGTGTCATCAGCAAAACCTATTTCCTTTCTTAAGCAATGCATCAATGGAATGATATTTTTGACATTCATTATGATCCACTTATCATAGCTAAGATTTCTGATCACTGGAAACTAATCCCAGAGGTTAACTCGCTATAAGACAAGCAATACTACCTGAAAATTTTGGGATTGGTGCCTTCAGTAATCTTTGCATTTCAAGCCATTTTTACTGCTTTTGGCAAGACAGTGACCCAAATCTTCTAACTTGGGTCAGAGTCCATATTTCTGACCTAGATTAGGCAAAACATTACGTAGTTACCTACCTCTGATTTATTTTTTGGGCCTTCTTTCAATGGACCTACCAATTGGGGAGGCAATGGCCTAATGGTATTATCACTGGAATGTTAATCCAGAGATCCAGATAATGTTCTGGGGACCCGGATTCAAATCCCGCCAGGTCAGATGGTGGAATTTGAATTCAATAATTATCTGGAATTAAGAATGATGACCATAAATCCATTGCTGATTGTTGGAAAAACCCATCTGGTTCACTAAAGTCCTTTAGGGGAAGGAAACTGTCATCCGTACCTGGTCTGGCCTACATGCAACTCCAGACCCACAGCAATGTGGTTGACTCTTAACAGCCCTCTGGGCAATTAGGGATTGGCAACAAATGCTGCCTAGTCAGCAAGGTCCTCATCCCGTGAATGCATAAAGGAAAAAAAAATGCATAAAGGATGATCCTGCAGAGCTCACAAAGTACAGGTAATTTCCTAGGCAGCAGTGAAAAGAACTTTTTTTAGAACACAACCCTTTATATGACACTAGCTGTGTTATTCTGGTAACTAAAAAGTTCAAATGTCCAAAGCCTCTTTGGGAAATTACAGAACAAAAGAATTGGATAAAGGGACAGGGTGGCAGGTGGATGAGGTTGAAGGGTAGATCGGGATGGTCAGGTCAGACTGGTGAGTTAATCAGATTGGGATGGGGTTTACAGTTGGGTTGGGTTTTGGGGTACTTAGATGATAAAGTGGCCTGGTTAGGTCAGGCCAAGCATTTGCCTAGTCCAGTGTATTCGAGTCAGAGAATAATCAGGGTTCAGGGGATGTGGTCAGGTGGTTGGTGGGATAGTCAGGTTGGAAGATAGTTAGATGTTTGAATGAGATTTGGGTGGTGACATTGGATGTAGTGAGGAGGTTGTGCAGGGTAGTCAGGCCAGGAAGATGGAGTACTACACAATTTAATTCCTTTAGAACGTAGGCCATATGAAATTAAAGGCAACAGCATTGGTATCAGCAGGC